>NC_057863.1:496583615-496887781 GCF_019393635.1 Dromiciops gliroides | reverse complement strand
GAGTTTAGATAACATAAATTTGCAGTGGGATCCTCTCAGCATAGTTGTGAGATTTTTTCTATCTTTATTTAATAGCACATTTTTTTATGGTTTCAAAAGGAGAAGATGGTTAAGTTGGTGAGTGGTCAATCAACCAGAGACTGGAGTAAAGGAAGAAATGGTGAACAGTGGTGTCAGAGAGTTGTGGCATGTGAATGGGAAACAAGGGTAGATATCAGCAGATAGCTTTGTTTCTTCCCCACCCTTCAATAAAATATTAAACAAAAACCTTGGCTTGCTAAAGAGGGAGAAAGAGGGGTGCTGTTGGAGACTTGAGAAGATTTAGAAAAGTCATTGTGGAGAGGGGTATATAGAATCAGTTAGGGAGAAGTGAAAAGGATTAGTTTGATTTAGTGAGGCTCCAGTGAGTTTAGATAACAAATTTGCGGTGCATCCTGTTAGCATAATTGCAGGACTTTATCTTTGTTCAGCAGTACATTTTGGTGGGTTCAAAGGAGGAAGATGGTGAAGTTTGGTGAGGGGTCAATCAATCAGTCAACAGACAATTATTAAACTCTTACTATTGTACATTGGGAATATGAGAGACAAAACCAGTCTCACTTCTCAAGTAACTCACATTCTAAAAAGGTTGCAACTATGTACATATTAGATACATACAGTCTAAATTGAAAGTAATCTTGAGGGAAGAGACTAGAAGTAGGAGCAGTGGGGTAGGGGAAGGAGTGAGAACCATGGAAAGTCACTTCTAGAAAGTAGGGTTTGAAGTAAGGCCCAAAGGAAGCCAGGGACACCAGCAATAGAAGTTAAGGAGAGTATTCCAAGCATGGGAAATAACCAGTCCAAAAATCCAGGAATAGGAGATAGTGTCATGTTTGAAAAAATGGCAAAAAAGCCAGTGTAGGGGCAGCTAGGTGACACAGTGGATAGAACACCAGTCCTGGAGTCAGGAGGACATGATTTCAAATCAGCCTCAGACACTTGACACTTACTAGCTGTGTGACCCTGGGCAAGTCACTTAACCCCTATTGCCTTTCCTTAAAAGAAGAAGAAGAAGAAGAAGAAGAAGAAGAAGAAGAAGGCCAATGGAGAGTGTGAAGAAAGGAGTATATTATAAGACTAGAAAGGTAAGAAGAGGGCATGGTTCAAAGGAAATGCCAAACAAAAGTTATTTTTTTATATTTGATTCAGGCAGTAGGAGTCATTGGAGTTGGATTTGGGGTGCAGTGACATGGTCAGATCTGTACTTTATGATGATTTCTTTGGTAGCTGAGAAGAGAATGAATCTGAGTGGGAAGAGACTTGAGAAAGGAAGATCAATTATATAGATATTTCAATAGTGCAGGCCAGAAGTTTTGAGCACCTGTACCAGGGTGAGTAGAGAGAAAGGCATGAATACAAATGATGTTGTGAAGGTAGAAATGACATGATTTGAAAACATATTGGATATGTGGAATGAGTGTGAATGAAAAGTTGAGAATGACATTAAGCTTAAGTGCCTAGGTATCTATAAGGATGCTGGTGCCTTTGACATCAATGGTGATGTTGGGAAGAAGGGATGATTTGTGGAGTAGAAAAGATGTTTTTAAACATGTTGTGTTTGAGGTATCTACAGGATATCCAATTTGAGATGTCCAAAGGCAATTACTATTGTTCAGTAGAAATACTGAGGTTGGCTATCTAGATCAGGATATCATCTGCATAGAGATGATAGTGGAACCCAGAAGAGATATCATGATTCCCAAGCGAGATATAGAAGAAGAGAAGAGGATGCAGGACAGATTCTCAGGGGATACAATTTTAGTAGGTTTGACATAGAGAAAGATCTCGGAAAGGAGACTCAGGAGTCATCAGGCAGGTAGGAGGAAAACCAGGGTATAAAATGTCATGAAAAACATAGAAAGGAGAGCATCTCCTGGAGAAGAGGGTGATGGACAATGCCAAAATCTGTAGAGAGAGAAGGATCAGCATTGGCAAAAGAATATTAGATATGCAACTGGTAGATTATTGGTAACTGGAGAGAGCAATTTCCATTAAACGATGATACAAGAAGCCAAATTGTATTGGGGTTAGAAGTCAGTGACAGGATAGAAAGTTGAGGTTCCTAATGTAAGTGGCTTTCTCAAGGAGTTTAGCCAAGAAGGGTAGGAGAGATAGAGGATGATATCATACAGGGATTACAGTACCCACTAAGGGATAAATGTGAATAGGCTGAAGGAATAAGGGATCAGAAAGTAGAGGAAAGTGAAGAATTGAACTGGCTCACTAAAGGGTCAAGATGGGGAAGGAAGGAGATTACAGAAAATGCAAGGGCAAATACTAAGGGGTGAAGAGATTATACATCACAGTGAGGATGAAGAATAGATTTGGAAAGAGGTAGACACAGAGAGAGACAGAAGGAAGGGTGATATGATAAGATAAAGGAACTTCCTAGTTCTTGATCATGACAGTTGAATACATGAAGGAAATGAAAAAAATCAACAGTGTGACCATTTTTGCATGTACCTGAGGTGGAATGGAAGACTAGATCAGAGGAATTGAATATACTGAGGAAATGGAATGTTAGTGCATTTAATGGAACATGGACATGTGTGTAAAAGCCTTACAATTTGGGTGAGTGCCCTCTATGTTATGCCTTCATTATCACTGGAAAGAGCATGTTCTGTGCCTGATGGCTCTGGGGGTGTGGGTCCCTAGGGCAGGTATTATTAGCTTCATTTTGCAGATGAAGAAATAGGCCTAGAAAGAGTAAACAATTAGTCTAGTATCATGGGTAGATTCAATATTATGTCCAGACTGGAAGCCAGGTCTCCTTGCTCTTAGCCTAATTCTCTTTCTGGTATATCAATGAATTAAAAAGCATTTATTAACCACTTCCTATATGGGGCATTCTGATAGCTTAAAACTGTACCTTGACTTTTGGGATGCCTTGAATAAAAAGTAAGTCAAAAGGGCTGCTAAGTGGCGCAGTGGATAAAGCACCAGCCCTGGATTCAGGAGGACCTGAGTTCAAGTCCAGCCTCAGACACTTGGCACTTACTAGCTGTGTGACTCTGGGGAAGTTAATTAACCCTCATTGCCCCTCAAAAAACAAATCAAAACAAACAAAAAAGTAAGTCAAGGCAATTTTTGTGTGTTGCAGGGTAGAATGAGGTAGTATGAGGCACCATCAACTGAATGGATCACGTACTGTACTGTTTCTGCATCTGTTCTCTCTGCCTGACTTTCAAACCAAGATGTGTGTGTGTGTGTGTGTGTGTGTGTGTGTGTGTCCAACTTCAATGAATGTCCTTGAACCTAAATGAAACAAAACAAAATCTTTTCTAATTAGATATGAGATATGAATAAAAGCTCTGGCCACCTCTCATCTTCCCTGTCTCTGTCTCCCTCAGCCCTGATAGCTACCTGTTCATTTTCATTGGTGCTTACCTTTCTGAGAACGTATTCATAAATATCATATGATTTCTTCAGTAATTACATGCCCATGTAGATTACTCAATACTTATGCTCAGCAGGTGAAAAAAAAAGTCATTAGCACAACAACATCCCTGGCACTCAGGGTGAAAGGGGCATAACATCCCGTTTTAATTTGATAATTGCATGTTATTCACCATGGCCAGAGCTCTTTTTCTACCTAACAATAAAAAAGAGTCAGTGGTTCACCTTATGTAAGCCACTTGATAGTTTAGGTGAAGAGCTACACAGTGTGTGAGGTTGTAGGAAGGCTTCCTCCCATTCCCAACATATAAAGCTTTGATTTGTCACAGAAGGGTGATACTTGAAAATCTCTGACCAGTTCATTTGGTACTCAAGGAATTTCAGTTCAATTCAGCAATCATTAAAGAAACATCTATAATGTTCAAGGCACTGTGCTAACCCTGGCTAAGCAAAGATAAGAATAAAATAAGCTCTGCCCTCAAAGAGCTTACATTCTCCTGGGGGCTGGGTACCAGCATGTATATTAATTCTCTTTCCCTCTTTCTCTGCCTTTCTCCCTTTCTGTCTTTCCCTCTTTCTCCCCTTCCTTCCTCTCCCTTTCCTCCTCCCTCTCCCTTCCTCTCTCCCTCTTCCTTCCTCTCTCCCTCTCCCTTCCTCACTCCCTCTCCCTTCTTCTCTCTCCCCCCCTCCCTCCTTCTCTCTCTCTCCCTCCCCCTGTGTGTATTTATACATATATGTAAATGTATCTATTGGAGAAGGAAGTGGCAAACCCCTCTCCAGTAGCTTTGACAAGGGAACCCCTAATGAGGTCACCAAGAGTCAGATAAGACTGAACTGATAGGCCGTGTGTGTGTGTGTGTGTGTGTGTGTGTGTGTGTGTGTGTGTGTGTGTGTTTTGGAATGTGTGAGGGGGGTCCAAACCAATGAGAAAAATAGGCTGTAGAATTTGAGCTTATTCTTAAAGGGATCTCAGTATTCAAAGAGGTAAATGAGACGAGGAGTCCCCTAAGCATGGCTCAGTTCAAAGACACAGAAATGGGAGATGTACTCTCCTATTTGGGATATAGCAAGAAAGCCAGTTTAGTCATGTGACATGAAATCAGTTTAGAAAGATGAGGGTGTGAAGGACCTTAAATGCTAAAGAGGGAAGACTGTATTTTATCCTAAAGAATACTCTTTTTGTTGTTGTTATTGTTATTTAGATGTTTCAGTTATGTCCAACTCTTCATGACCCATTTGGGGTTTTCTTGACAAAAAAACTGGAGTGGATTGTCATTTCCTTCTCCAGGTGGGGAACTGAGGTAAACAGGGTTAAGTGACTTGCCCAGGGTCACACAGCAAGTAAGTATCTGAGGCCAGATTTGAACTCAGGAAGAGGATGCTTGGTCTTCTATCCACTGTGCCATCTGGCTGCCTTATAAAGAACTCTTATATACATTATATAATATATAATGCATTAATTATCTCTGGGTGGATTATCTAATTTATGGATTATCATTAACAAATTTCAAAAAATCACGAGCCATCCTCTCCTGATTTTTTGTTGTTGTTGTCTTTTTTTTTTTTTTTGGTAAGGCTAATTTTAATATTATTTCTTGGCAAAGCATAATTAGTAAGGTAAATCTTTTCTACCTGCCCTCTCCTCTGCCCCCAGCTGTTTTCTAAAACTAAACATAAATGGTGGGTTTTTTTTTCTTTTTCTTTTCTTTTCTTTTTTTTTGGTTATCTGTACCATTGCTAAATATATTAGTTTAGACAGTTGAAGGGTGACTGTTGTCAGATAGATGCAACCAGGTTGCCACTATAGGGGAGGAGCGGTCCTTTCCACATGCCTCTGCCTTCAACTGTTAATATTCCTGAACTGCCTGGTGTGAACCTTTCTCCTGTTGATTCCCCCAAATCGATATGACAGCCCTTCATTTGTTCCCAGCATGGCATCTTGCTTATCTTGGACACAAGAAACCCATAAAACCACTGGCAAGATATTTCTTTTACTGAATAATGTTCTCTTGGACTCCAAATGCCCATCTCCATCTCGGGAAATGAGTGCTCATCTTTTCTAGCTTTTTATCTCTGCATGCGGACTCTCCTTGGTTCTCCTTGAATTGCACAAGCTGTTTGGAACAAGAAGGTGGACAGACAGGCAGAGAGGTGTCTGGTGGAGCAGGCTGAAGTTGAGGGGAGAGTGTGACTATGCGAAAAAGCCTCCTGAAAAGATAAGGAAAATGATGAGTCTGAAAAGGAGGACACATGGAGTGCACAGCTTTTGTCTTCTGGTATAGTGAAAGAAAAGTTATGCTGAGGGACATACCTATTTAGACATGAGAGGAGAGTCATTTTTTTCTAACTCTTCAAGAGAAAAAAATAGATGGGAATCAGCAGAGTAGGAGAGTAGGAAGGTATGTTTGTTATACCCTGACTGTATTGATCAATTTCAGTAGGCAACCAATCAGCTCTCCACTTTCTTTTGTTGAAATGTGGGCTCCGATAAAATGATATTAAGAAATGTTAGACCTGTGGCTAAGGGATGAAAATGCATCTTTTTCTTGTTTCCTCAAAGAATTACTTTAGCAACCAAAATAGTATTGGCTCTTAATAAACAGTTCTCAATAATGACATTTTAAGTTTATGGAACACCTTCTCTGTATAAAAAATGTTAAGTACTTTGCAGTCAACACCCTCCCCCGCAGCTTGTGAAGTCAGCATTGAAGAGAGAGGAGTAAATAGAAGAAAACCAAGTAGCCAGACTGACTGTTCTTAGGGCTAGGAGCAATCTGTATCTTTGGGGTTCCCCTCTTTGCTCAGGACTAAGAACAGAAGGGCTTTTTTTTCTATACAGGTACACAGAGTCTCGGGCTAACTTACTACCATTTCCAGACGAGATCTCTCCTATATCAAAAGCAGATGAGCTGAGAAAGCCCCATGTGGTATTGTCTGCTCCTGCTTCACATTCATCTATTGTAGTTTCACTGACAACACCTCTAGAGTTATTAACAGCCTAACAGGACTCTGAGCCTTCTGTTCCCCACACATTTCCCACACCTTCCCTATCCTACAACCAGTATCTTTAGCTTATTTAAAAAAAAAAAGTTTCCCTCTTTATAATCTGCGGTACATAAAAATGAAGAATAGTTCACTCTAGTAGAATGAACATGCATAAAACTTGTTGCTGACCCTTCCCATTCCACAAATCCAAATGGCTTTGCAGGAATGAAGATTGCTTAATTCCTTGTTTCTTGAATTCCTTAATTCCTTCCTAAATTCTTCTTTCACAGAAACAAATTGGGCCTAGCCAAGAGCTTTGCCAGTTGGACTAGTAACTACTACCCCCTGCTAAACATAGTCTAAAATCTTCCCTCAAATTCTTTAAATTACTTCCAAACTGATTACTAGCTGTCACCATCCATTAGAAAATAAGCCCCATATCACTGACCCTATCATCCCACAAACCAAAGATAGAACAATCATTCTTAGTAATAGTGGGTTTTCCCCCCTTCTGAGGCAGGGAACTGGGAGGAAGGGAATCAGCTATTAACTGTGGATCTCTTGATTTCATGTGACCAGGACAATGAAGCATTTCTCCTGTGACTTCTGAAAGGTCCTGTGCTTCCTTCCACACCCATTCTCCCTGAAAAGTGCAAGAAGTGAACAAGAACAAAGGAGGGACTAGAAGGTGCCTCCTTTGTGTTATGGGCCTGAGGGGAACCTCAGAAATTTCTGAGGTAAATCAATGAACCTTCTCCTTGAGAAACTAAAGCAAAGGACAGACACACCTAAGGAGATAAGTGGCTCCAGATTAGGACTGAGTTAGTTCCAGGACTACCAACCTTCATTCCAGTGTCCCCCACCCCTCCAGGAGATAAGATTAGGTGTGGTTGCTGCTTTTGTGGCATGAGGAGGACAGAGATGGCTTGAGAGATCAGAAGCCACCCCTCACCCAACTTCCCCCAGCCACCACCAATGGGGGATGTTGCTCCCCAGTAAGTGAATTTTCCACAGTCAGATTATCACCTCATGGGACCAACATTGGTCCTCTATAAAAGTATCTGCCTGTCTCCTGCTCAAGGAGAAAGGTATCTCAGAGAACTATGCCTCTGTGCCTTGCCTTCTCCCCATGAGAAGTCCAAGGACTTCTCTCTCGATTTCCTTTCACTAGCGCCTAAATAAACTATTATTTTGTTCTAATTGGATTTGTGTGCAAGAGGGTGTAATTCTTTAAAGAGGAATTCCCAAGAACCCCTACCCTAAACTCCCATCAGTTTCCCCAAAGCATTTGGAAACTGGGACCTTCACTCTGACATTGTGGGTATTTGTCTTCAGTAGAGAGCTTGTCTAACTCTGAAAGAGGGTGACTACTAAACATTTGCTCTTTTTGTTTTTCTTGCTCAAAGTCTGTAATACAACGAAGCTCTTCCTGACCAGATATCAATCCCCATTGTTCAACATCCTCCATCTCCATCTTAAGACCCTCATCTGTACTTTTCTCAGCAATCTGACACATAGGGAAAGTAGTCTGACCTTGGAGGAGAGCAATAATAAACTAATTTAGGGGGCCAGGAGACCTAATGTCTACTTAGAAAAACAGTTCTCTTGTCCATATTTTCATGCTGTCCCTTTTCTTTCTACCCACTTGTAACAATGCCACTTATTTGGCTTTCAGGCCAAGGGTTTTATGTGATCTGTTATACGATGCTTTAATTACTGTTGTTTATTTATTATGATTGTATTTGAATTGCCACGGTGTGCCAACAGTGTCTTGGCAAAGGGCATTTCAAAGCAATATTGTTATCAGTGAGGCAGCTGGCCTGCATTACAGTAGAAAACCCAGGGAAGTCATGCAAGAAGGAAAGGATTATTACTTTAACCTTTTTTTTTTTTTTTGGTGTGTAAATGTGTGCCTGCATCTAATTTCTTCTTTGTGCTTCTGCTTAGAATGAATGCACATAGAGGGAAGCATGAATTTCTTTCTGAGCTGTGTATGGTGTTTGGCAGGACTGATTTAAATACAATATTCTTTATTTAGTATACTGAGTGCTTCCAGGAAGTCATGCTCTTTGGGTTGCTTTTCCAGAAACACTGATAGCTCTGTCCTGTTATTTCTTCTTACAAACACATTTTAAACCATTTGTTTGGAGGAAGAAATGTGGTCAGTGGCCAGGGAATTCAATTCAGTGAAATTCAATTCAAGAGGTAATTACTGAATGCCCACTATGTACAAGGCACTGTAAAGTAAAATGAAGATAACTGCCCTAAATGGGGATTGGTCCTGTAACTTTAGCCTCATTGACATCACTATCTAATGCCCCATAACCTGTATTCACTTATACAATAAGGAACAAAATCTACAGATTTCTTCTTCTTCTTCAGTGGTTTTTGTGGTAAGTTATGTGTGTGGGATTATCAATAGTATCACTAAATATTACGTTTTTTATACTAAAATAAACCCAGTGGCTAGGTTCAGGGTAGAAAAAAAAAAGATGTAATAGTCACCTTTCTTTAAGGGACTTACTTTGTCTTTCAGGGTGGACAAATAGGCCTTTAGCACTTTGGGGAAATCAGTCTCTGAATATTCATTGTCTTGGTGGCAGTTGGATTTCCATTCAATAGAAGGCTTCCTCTTGTTTCTTCTTTCAGTGCCTCAGGCTGTTTGGTGGGAAAGCCATTCTTGAAATAAAATAAATCTATTGGAAATGAATAAAAACATCCACTGAGAGAATAGACAGGAGGCAATAGAAGAGTGAATCCTGGATTGGCAGCTCTCAGTAGAAAGAGAGCAGCTGCCTTCTGTGCAAATGAAGAACGGGGACCAGGAAAGCAATCAGGGAGAGGCGGGGTAAAGCCTCAGGCATAATCTACTCCGTGGAGGAATAGTGGAAGCTGCTGTCTGTGTGGAAAGTGGCTTGGAGCCAAGAAGGCAGGGGGAATCTTCAAGGGGATAAATACTAAGAGATTTTCAGCCCTTTTGGAATAGGTGCCAGGGAAAGAGGCCAAGATTCCAGGGAACACAGCCAGGACAGGGTTATTATAATCCCTGGGAGGATTCATTTGCCAGCTACTAAGGCAAAAGAAAGCAGCACCCTGAAATGGAGACTAGCGATTTTGGAGCAATTAGCCTCTGGTGCCTGCTGCTACCATTGGAAAAACTCCAAGAGTAGGAAAGGTATCAGAGAGGGCAAGAGGTCCTGGTCTGTTTGGGGTTTGGATGGCTTCATCCTTGAAGCTTTCCTTAGATAGCTCAACTGAAAGGAAGATCCCAGGATTCTTTAGTGGTCAGCTAACCCACTCCCTTGCCTCTAGGCTGTGCTATACTCAACTTTAACTTTTACAGACACATAACTGTCTGACCTTTTCTTGAAAATCCCCAGAGGAAAAGCATGGGGGGAAATGTTCTGTATTTATAGTCAGAGGACTTGTGTTCAGATCCTGGCTTGTGTGATTTTGTAAAAGCCATTTAACTACTCTGTGTTTTGGTTTCCTAAACTATAGAATGATGGAGTTAGATTGAATGATCTCTTATGTCATCTCCGAATCCATGATCCTTACTGTTACTATATTTCAGCATAACTGGAGGATCAAAAATGTGTTTTAATGTATGACCTAAATCCCTTCTGCTGTGATTTAAGCCTATTCCCTTTTATCTTGTTTTTAGTCAAAATAGAGAAAAACTGCATAGCTACCAGTCCCTTCCCTGTTCCTGTTAATCTTCCCCCTGGGAAGAAAGGCTGTATACCTCTCAGATTTCATAGAAGGCAGGAAGAAAATACACTAAGATAATATTAAAGTTTTTAAAAAAAAACACCAACCAATTACTTCTCCAGCAGGAATTGATGCCAGCAGCGGAAAGAATCCTGAATCTGTGTTCTGATGACCTGAGTCTGAATCCTGGTTCTTCTCTGTATGACAAATATTATGTCACCGATCTTCCTTAGATTTCAGCTCTGTTGAACAAGAGGAGTTTTTTCTCAAACCTGTTGGTCTCAGAACCTCTCTAAACTCTTAAAAAGTATTGAGGATCCCAAAGAGTTTTTGTTTAGGTGGGTTATACCTATCAATATTTGTCATATTAGAAATTTACTCTGATACATTTTAAAATATTTGTTGATTCATTAAAAAGAATAATAATAACAAACCCATTACACATGGACACATATAACATTTTTATGAAAAAAATATTTTTCAAAATAAAATAATTTAAGGGGAAAAGTTGCATTGTTTTACATATTTTTTCCCCAAATCTCTTTAATGTCTGGCTTAGAAGACAGATAGATTCTTCTATTTCCATATAAAGTTCATTGAAATCTGTTCTTGTGGATGAAGTACATGAAAAATATTCATGGAGTTGGAAAAAGGAGTAGTTGGAAATATGTAGTTGGAAAAGAGAAGAACATTGTGGTAAGCAAATAACACCTTAGTGTTATCAAAATAGTTTTGAACCTGCAGACTCCCGGAAAAAGATCTCAGGGACCCCCAAGGATCTAAAGATTCTGCTAGACAACTATTGGACAAGATGATCTCTAAGATTTTTCCCTCTTCTGAATTCTATCTTTCTTTCTTTCTTTTTTTTTTTTTTTTTTTGGCAGGGCAATGGGGGTTAAGTGACTTGCCCAGGGTCACACAGCTAGTAAGTGTCAAGTGTCTGAGGCTGGATTTGAACTCAGGTACTCCTGAATCCAGGGCCAGTGCTTATCCACTGTGCCACCTAGCCACCCCGAATTCTATCTTTCTTTTTGCTCCTACTCTTCAATTCACGGTCTAATCTCTAACTAATACCACTGATGTCCTTACTCTTTCTCCCAGAGCTCTGATAGAAGACTATTTCCATTTCTTTTTCCCTGAATGTTTGTGTTGCAGGATGAATTGGCATCTAACAGGACCAACTTGAACTATCTATGTGAACCATTGTTTTTTTTTACCAAAAAGTAACTTTCTCACTTGTGTTGCCTTAAAAGAAATCAGGTCTGTAGGAAATGTTTCTAGTCCTATATTTAGGAACATCAGAAGAAAAACAAAAGGACAATAACTTCTTTTCAGAAACAACTTGGGTGGGTGGATGGGGGGGGGAGGTGTCCCAGAAGGAAAACTCAAGTGAACAGGCAATGGAAGGAAAACCATAGATAAGACTGAACAGGTTGTACCCATGGTGCTTCCACTCAGAAAGTCCCACTAAATCTCTTAAGGACCAGAAAAGAGTTTCCTTTATTGAGCCAAGAGAGGCAGATTCAATAGAATGGAAGCATAAAAGTAGGTAATGCTTCAGTGGTTCTCCTATCCCCGCTGAAAGTGACTTCCCCTAGTAAAGTTGGGGGACTCAAATCCCTATCCTGCCAGGGTCTAGATCAGATCTTGATGTCAAATAATCTTTAAGGGGCAGATTATCTCAAACATAAAATAATTCTAAATAAACTTCTATTTGGCTTTGGAATGAGTGATGTTACTCTCATTTTGTGCAACAAATTTTTAGAATATAACTTCTTTGAAGGCAAGTCCTGCTTTGTTTTTGTCTTTATATTCTCAACACCATGCAAGGCTTTGTACACAACAAAATCAATAAATGATTATTTAATTTAATTTAATTATAGGATTATAGAAAGCTAGAATTTTTGAACTGGAAGAAATCTAAGAAACCATTCATCCCATTCCCTTCATGGTTCAGATAAAGAAACTGAAGCCTACAGAGAAGGATTGCTTTTTACCAAGGTCACATAGCTACAAGCTGCTAAAATGGTATTTGTTTAGTTCATAGGAACAGGAATTAGACCTATGATTCTATTGGTACAGGGACCTCACTGGTGAGAAAACTCCTTCTAATAATACAGGTTGGGATAAGAACTATATGAACAAAACCTTTTTATCCAAATACAATCAGATTTAAATAATTGATGAAATATTAATTGTCCGTGGGTAGGCAGAGCCAATATAATGAAAATGACAATTTTACCTAAATTAATTAATTTATTTAATGCCTCCTCTACAACTTCCAGTCTTATAGATTTACCTATAGCACTGAGTAATTTGTCCAGATTCACTCAATGACTCTATGTCAGAGGTAAGACTTGGACCCAGGTAATTCTGGTTTTGAAACCAGCTCTGTACTCTATCATACTGCATCTCAAACTCGTATTAAAATAATTTTCACTCCCTAAATTTTGGGAACACATGAAAAAATAAATGTCAAGAAGAAGGTAACAGGAATTTAAGGCCATATAATAAGTTTTAGCTCAAGTTCCATATTTTCTACATGACCTTTTCATTGCTGTATCAGTCTGGCCTGATTTCTCAAAAAAAAAAAAAAAAAGGGACAAATTCCCATGGTGCTTATGGCCTGTATCCTTCAGTTTGACATGTATTTGTGTATATATATATGAGTAATAGTGTGTGTGTGTGTATATAAATAAATATTATATATTTATATAAATAATGTATTTTGTATGTATGTATATATACACATATCTATGCCATATTTAAAGTAGAGGTTCAATATATACCTGCTGATTGCTTAGGCATTTCACCTTTCTAGTAGGTACCTAGTTGGTCAGATCATAGTATATTCTTATCTCATAGAATTTTTACACAGGTGAAATCAGATTATGAATGAAAAAGGCCAATTTAATATATGTATGAGTAATGGGAGTGGGGCAGAGCAAAAATAAGAATTAATTCTACCCCCTTTGTATTTGTGTTTTGAACAGGGAAGGAGGGATTATATGTGTTTTAGAATGATGATATGTTTTAGACCTTTTGCTACCTAGATCACATTATCATACATTTGGAACTTGAAGAGACCCCAGGGATCATCAAGTCCAAACCTCTCATTTAATAGATGAGAAAACTGAAGCAGAGTGAGGCTAAATGACTTAATCACGGTCATATACCTCATAAGTGGCAGGGCTATGATTCAAAGGCAGGTTCTCTGGCACCAAAGAATTCCAGTTTTCATTCCACTGTCCCATATGGGTTCCTTAAATTAGTTGTGAGCTAGTTTGTGTCACTTTAGTAATATGTGAGTAGTTTGGAATAGATTGTTTTTAAAGTTCCTTTTCATGTCTATGATTCTATATTTTATTAAATAGGTAGAAAGAGACACTTTCCTCTCCACCTATTGCTTTTCTGCTGTACTAAGTCATTGTGGATAGAGGATTCCTCAAAGTACAGACTAAAGTTTAGCCTTTCTGGCCACTACTTTCTTTATTTGTAGAATGTAAGGGTTGGAATTGGTGCCTTTTGAAGTCCCTTCCACCTCTAATCTATGATGCTATGAATAGATATGATTAGTCTAACTCTGCCTATAGATAATTCACAAGGACATGGCTGATTTACACATGGGTTATTTGATGCACCTACCAAAACCATATTGAAAATGAGATGGGTGGTAAGGTAGTGGTGAGAATGACTACAAGGAGGCTAAGAACAGCTTCAAGGCAGTGAGGCTGGAGATTTGGAGACTCTTAAGAATAGAATGAAGCTGGAGTTACCTCAGGACTGGGATTTTTGCCTGCTTCATATCCACCCACCAGCAGGGGGACTCTGCTAATGAGAGAGAACATGTTGGCAGGCACAGCTGAGCCCCAGGCTCAAACAGACAGGTGCTGACAACCATGGGACTTGAGCCAGAGGATAAAAAGGACTTTGTGAATTCAGAGAGAAGCTGGTCTTTCCACCACTAGGCTTGTGAGAGTGACAGGGAAGTTGGTAGCCAATACAGGCACAATCTGCCACACTCACTTGGGGGTGAGGAGAGCTTGATGCCTGGGTCTATCACTGTATCATCTGAATATCTTGATTTGGAGCTAATAGAGCAGCCCAGCATGGTAATAGTCATGTGACGAGATGCTGCTGAGTAATCTACCAGTGTTTCCCTTTCAGCACTGGGGACAGCTACTGACTGCCCTGGTCTATTGAGAAGGTAGGACAAAAGAGTGCTGTTTGGATAGGAACTCCTGGAGCTGTCCACAGGGAACCAGGCTGAAGTCCTATTACCTGCCCCTGCTTTTCTAGTTCTCCATAGTGAAATTCAAAGCATCCAGTGCCTATAGCTTCAGTATTACTGCAAATCCCTACCAGTAGGGCCAAATAACTCTCTCAAAGCAGGCCAGCTAGTACCCAGAGATGCTGTTCAATATTAAATATCATCCAGGGCCCTAGACCTGTGCTCTTATCTCTACCCCTTTTAAGAATTAACAACTTCCATGGTTCCCTCAAAAATCATCTGGGCAAATATCAGACTATCTTCTGGGTGATACAGGAGAAACATATTTATCTCTCTTTTTTAAAAAAAGAGAACTGTGACCCTAGGCAAGTCACTTAACACCAATTGCCTCACTAATAAAAAAAAAAAAAGAGAGAGAGAACTAATATTTTTCCCAACATAGCCTATGCTGGAGGGAGTTTAATTGTTTTCTTGCTTTATTAGCCTCTGACTCTAAACTAGGAAAGTATCTTATTAGTGATAAGCAAAATTCTTCAGGATTTTCAAGTCTAGGAATTTTTATCTTTTAGAGTATGTGTGGTATGGTGGTGGTGGTGGTGGTGGTGGGGTGTGTGTGTGTGTGTGTGTGTGTGTGTGTGTGTGTGCATTGAAACTAAAGCTTAGCAAGGTTAGGTGGTTTGCCTAAAATTTGAACACTATTCTCTTCTGTTTTCAGATCTGACATCCTCTACCAATGTACCATACTGACTTTAATAATATTATTTAGGAATTTGCCAAATTTACTAACCTATAATAAAAGGAATCTACCTGCTTCATTTTTGGAAATATCTGGACAACATCTTATTGTCTCTGATGCTATAGCATCTCTCCTGTTTTTCAAGACTTTTCAAAGATCACCAATAGTATCCCCACAATCACATCTACACATTCCCTTTACTCCACAAATAATCAAGACATTCATTTGAGTTTCAAGACAAAGTCATTGAGGACAGTTAGGTGTCTTTTTACCATATCCTCAATTCCTGTTAACCATTTTTTTTTGCTATTCATCTGTGTCTATGGGTTTCTTCTATCTTTTTCTAAATGTAATATCTCTTTCCCAAAATTACAAGAATTTGTATTGGAGTAGACATTAGATATAATATAGTTTAATCTTACCATTTTACATGAGAGAAAATTGAAGTCCATAAATGATAAATAACTTCCTAAAAGTCACCCAGGTAGTTAGTGACAGAATTCAGATTTCAATCCAATTCCTCATACTCTAAATTGTTAACTTTCTACTGAATCTCCATTTCCCATTTGTAGAGAGAAAAGAAGCCAAATAGTTGAGTGCTACTACTTCCTCTCATTTATCCTATTTCAGCTCTATGTATGTATCAGAACTATGATGTAGTTATAGGAATAGAAACTCTCTTATCTAGGGCTACATTAATAGAATGATCATATAAGAAAAAAAAGAAGGGATAGTCCCACTATATATTGCATTGGTTATCATGTGCTACCCCAGCAGTAGTCTTTGCCCTTCTCTCATCATTCTTTGGCTCTCAGCATAGTTAAACATGATGTTTTTATTGATGTTATCTTTTATAACAAGTATTAGAAGCACTAAATGTATTCTAAAAATTCTTCCAGGACTATGCAACTCTTTTATATATTTATCTTCTGTTACAAGTGCTTGCCTTTATCATTTGTTTTCCCTCTCTATTATTGAGGATCCTATGCATCTACTTAAATATCATTCATCCATCTGTGATGTTTAAAAATTTAATGTATGTCCTTACCTGCCCCCCCAGTTTTGGGGGGAACTAGTTAAGATTTACTGATAAATTCAGCAATGGTTTATGCTTTAAAGTATTTATTAAAGTAAGTTAGGGGTTAGGAGAGAGAGAGAGAGAGAGAGAGAGAGAGAGAGAGAGAGAGAGAGAGAAGCCACCTTCACCTAGCTATCCAAGAGAGTACACATGAAGTTCCAAAAGTTAGGAAACCTGGTTACCTTCCTCCTTCTTCTGCCACCAAGAACTTCTTTTTGAACCAAAGAGAGTGAGTTCCAGCTGCTCCTCCCAGAAGGCTCCTGTAGAACAGGAAGCAGGGCAGTCCCCACACACAGCTTAAAGTTAATTGGCTGGTCCATTGATTGATATGACTTACAGGTGGTTCTATTAATAGAGGTAACTGCCGGATGTCAGGCAGCTTCTAGATGCCAGGAAAGGTCATTTCACAATGTCTTTCTGGGCAGAAGGGTGGTGCCCTGGTTCTCACACATCCTTTTATTTAACAAGCTTTTTGAGATCCTACTATGCTTATACCACTGTGATAGAAATATTGTTTCTATTAAATGTTTTTTGAGCTGCACACTTACAAATGAACTTTTGTAAAATAATCTCTTTGTAACTAGGGACTATCTGTTCTGCTTTATATTAGCAATACTAAATACATGAAAATCATTTTCTTAAGAAGAGGTACTAGCAAAACAGAGGACCCAAGATGGTAGAGTAGAGGGCCATGACCCAGTTGAATTCTCCCAACATTTCTTTCCAAACAACTTTAATTAAAAAAAAAATTTTTTTTGCACTGGGCAATGAGGGTTAAGTGACTTGCCCAGGGTCACACAGCTAGTGTCAAGTGTCTGAGGCCAGATTTGAACTCAGGTCCTCCTGAATCCAGGGCCAGTGCTTTATCCATTGCACCACCTAGCTGCCCCTGCCAAATAACTTTAATATATTGTCAAGAATCAAATTTTGGAGTATCAGAGCCAGCAAAAGGTGAGAAGGAGACATTTTCCAGCCTAAGACAACTTAGGAGGTCTGCAGGTGAGTTCTATAACACCAGGCTGGGCACAGGACTGGAGTGCAGCAAAAGCACCAGTGGTGGGACTTGGAGACAACTGCAGCAGCAGCAGCCTTAACAGCTCTCAGCCCAGAGACCATAAGGAGGTTGGACAACTGATCAGAAAGAGATTATAGGGGACCTTTGCTGGCATTTGGTGTAGCTGGAACCCATTGGCAACTCTATTGCCAATAAGTTTGGAGTTGTAATTCTAGTATGGAGAGGAATGCTTTTGATCAGTCACAATGGATAAGCGGGCCAAGTGGAGCACTAATACTTGCAGCTATAGGGGAGCAGGGACTCTTCCTCAGAAGTACCAGAGCACAGACCAGGAGAACAGTGATCACACCTCTTCCCAAATCATACCACCTTAGAAGCACTGAAAATTTGCAGACCATGAGAACTAGCTCTGAAAATAGCAGCATGAAAAAGCCTAAAGCTTGGGACAGTACCTCCCCACCCTGACTTTAACATAAAGTTCAAAGTGAAGAAGTAGAATGGGACAATAAAAGAACTTGACCATAAAAGTGACCACAGTGGCAAGGAAGACCAAGACATACATTTAATAGAAAATGACAATATAAAAACACGTACAAGCAAAACCTCATATAAAAATGCTGATTAGACCAAATCCAACAAAAAATCCTGGGAGAGCTAAAGAAAGACATGAGAGGAAGAAGAAAAATTAGAAAAAGAAATAAGAGTGATGTAAGAAAATTATGAAAAGAGAATGAACAACTTGGTAAAAGGGGGGAAAATACTGAAGAAAATAACACCTTGAAAAATAGAATTGGCTTTATGGTAAAATAGCCACAAAAATTCACTGAAGAAAAGAACTTAAAAAGCAGAATTTGTCAAATGGAAAAGGAGGTTCAAACTCTCACTGAAGAAACCAATCCTTTAAAAATTAGAATTGGGCTAGTGGGAGCTGACTCCATGATTCTTCAAGGAACAATAAAATAAAGTAAAAACAATGAACAATAGTAGAAAATGCCATCAGAAAAACAATTGATCTAGAAAATAGATAGAGGAGAGATTATTTAAGGATTATTGGGCTGTTTGAAAGACATGAGAAAAAAGACTAAACATTATATTTCAAATCATTATAAAGGAAAATTCTTTTGATAGCTTTGAACCAGAGGGTAAAATAGAAGTTGAAAACTGATTATTTCCTGAAAGAGATCACAAAATAAAAACTCCCCAGAATATTATAGCCAAAATCCAGAGCTCCCAGGCCAAAGAGAAAATATTGCAAGCAGTGAGAAAGCAGTATTCCAAGTATCTTGGAGCCAGTTAGGACGACACATATTTAGCAGCTTCTATGTTAAAAGAATGTAGGGTTTGGAATATGAAATTCCAAAAGACAAAGGAGCTAGGATTTAACCAAGAATAACCTACCCAGCAAAACTGAGTATCATCTTTCAGGGGGAAATGGATATTTAATGAAATAGAGAACTTTTAAGCATTCCTGAATAGAAATAGAATAGAATAGAAAATTTGAGATTCAAAAATAAGACTTAAGAGAAGCATAAAAAGGTAAATATAAAACAGAATTCATAAGGGACTCAATGAAGTTAAACTGTTTACATTGCTATATGAGAAGATGATATATGTAATTCCTTAGAACTTTATCATAATAAGGATAATTAGAAGCAATCTTTCTAGATAGAGGGCATGAGTGAAAAATATGCTGTGGTGATTTCCATAAAAAAGAATATCAGGGTGAAAAATAACAAAGCTATACAAGAAGAGGGAAAGGAAAGGTATTTTCTACCATAAAGGAGGTACACAAGAAAAAGCTTTTGTGGTGGGGGTAATGGAGATGGTGAGCAAAGCTTGAAACTCACTTTCAATGGAATTGGTTGAAAGAGGGAATGTATTTCCATACTCAGTTATAGATATCTGTCTTACCCAATAGGGAGATGGGAGGGGAAAGGGATAAAGGAGGATAAGAGAGAGGTTGGGGGAGAGAGTGGTCAGAAGTAAGACAAGCTGAAAAAAATGCACAGGAAGGTGGGCTAGCTGTACCAAATCTAAAGCTTTACTATTTGGTACTGGCTAAGAAATAGAGTGGTGGATCAATGGAATAGGTTAGGCACAGAAGACACAGTAGTAAATGACTTTAATAATGTACTGTTTGATAAACCCAAAGACTCCAACTTCTGGGATAGGAACTCAGTATTTGACAAAACCTACTGGGAAAACTGGAAGAGAGTATGGCAGAAACTAGGTATAGACCAACATCTTACACCTTATACTAAAATAAGGTCAAAATGGGTACATGATTTAGACATAAGAGGTGATATCATAGGCAAATTAGTGGAGGAAGGAATAGTTTACCTCTCAAATTTATGGAAAGGAGAACAGTTTATGACCAAACAAGAGATAGAGAATATTATGAAATGTAAAATGGATGATTTTGACTACATTAAATTAAAAAGGTTTTGTACAAACAGAAGCAATGCTTTCAAAATTAGAAGGGAGGCAGAAAGCTGGGAAACAATTTTTATAGCCAGTATTTTTGATAAAGGCTTCATTTCTAAAATATATCAGGAAAAAAATCAAATTTATAAGAATACAAGTCATTTCTCAATTGAGAAATGGTCAAAGGATATGAACAGGCAGTTTTCTGAAGAAGTCAAAACTATCTATTGCCATATGAAAAAATGCTCTAAGTCAGTATTGATTATAGAAATGCAAATCAAAACAACTCTGACATAACACCTGACACTTATCAGATTGGCTAATATGACAAAAAAGGGAAATAATAGATGTTGGAGAAGCTGTGGAAAAATTGAAACACTAATGCATTGTTGGAGGAGATGTGAACTGATCCAACCATTCTGGAGAGCAATTTGGAACTATGCCCATAGGGCTATAAGGCTGTGCATAGCCTTTGACCCACTATTAGGTCTTTTTCCCAAAGAGATCATAAAAAAGGGAAAAGGACCCACAAGTACCAAAATATTTATAGCTGCTCTTTTTGTGGTGGCAAGGAATTGGAAATTGAGGGGCTGCCCATTAATTGGGGAATGGCTGAACAAGTTGTGGTATATGAATGTAACGGAATACTATTGTACTGTAGGAAATGATGAGCAGACGGATTTCAGAGAAACCTGGAATGATTTACATGAACTGATGCTGAGTGAGATGAGCAGAACTAGGAGAACATTGTACATAGTATCAACTACATTGTGTGTTGACCACCTATGATAGACTTGACTCTTCTCAGCAATACAGTGGTCCAATATAGTTCCAAAGGACACATGATGGAAAATGCTCTCCAACCCCAGAAAAAAAGAACTATGGAATCTAGATGCAGATTGAACCATATTATTTCTACTTTTTTCTTTTTTGAGGTTTTTCCCTTTTGTTCTGATTCTTTTTTTCACAATATAACTAAGGCAGAAATAGGTTTAATGTGATTGTACATATACAATCTATATCAGATTGTATGCTGTCTTGGGGAGAGGGGAGGGAGGTGAGGGAGGAAGAAAAATTTGAAACTAGAAATATTATAAAAACAAATGTTGAAAACTATCTCTACATGTAACCAGAAAATAATAAAATACTTTTATGGTAAAAAAAAAAGTAAGACAGGCTTTTCGATAGGGACAGGACCAAAAGAGAGAAGGACAAACAGTAAATAGGATGGAGGGAAATGTACAGTTAATTTTATTACTGAGAATGTGAATGGGATGAGCTAACCCATAAAAGAGAAACAGATAGCAGAATGGATTAGAAACTAGAATCCAACAATATGTTGTTTACAAGAGACATACTTGAAATAGACACACAGAGTTGAAATGAAGAGCTGAAATGGGGTCTGTTATTCTTCAGTTGAAGTGAAGAGGACAGGGCTGGCAATCATGATCTCAGACAAAGTAAAAGCAAAAATAGACCTAATTGAAAGAGATAAAAAACCTTGCATTTTGCTAAAAGGTACCATAGATCATTAAGTAATATAAAAATGTGTAGTCAATTTCTCTAATAAAGGCACCATTTCTCAAATGTTTAGGGAAGTGAGTAAAATTCATAAAAATAAGGGTCATTCTTCAATTGATAAATGGTCAAAGGATATGAACAGGAAGTTTTCAAAAGGAGTAATCAAAGCTATCTATAGTCATATGAAATAATGCTCTAAATCAAGGCTTCTTAAACTGTGGGTCATGACCCCATATGGGGTCATGTAACTGACTGTGGGGGTCATGAAAAATTTGGCAGTAATTGTTTGATTTATATACTGATTTTATATGCATATATAACTGGGATTGCATAAAAATTTCTTTGGCAAAATGGAGTCACAAGTGGAAAAAATTTTAAAAGCCCTGCTCTATATCACTATTGATTAAAATATTTCTGAGGCAGCAACTCACTCCTTTCAGAAATGCCAAATGTTGAAGGGGAAAGAGGAAAAGAGGTACATTAATGAATTATAGGTGGAGTAGTGAGCTGATCCAAATATTCTGGAGAACAATCTGGAACTATACCTAAAGGGCTGTACAACCATGCATATCCTTTGATCCACTAATACCACTACTAAATATGTACCCCAAAGAGATCAAAGAAAAGAAAAATTACCTATACATATAAATGTATTTATAGCAGTTTTGTGGTGGCAAAAATTGGAAATTGAGGGGATGCTCATTAATTGGGGAATGGATAAACAAGCTGTGACTTTTGATTGTGATAGAGTACTATTGTGCCAAGAGAAATGATAAGGGCAGTGGCTTCAGAAAAACAACAACATGTCAAGACTGACAAGAAATGATGCAAAGTGAAGTGAGAACTGGGAGATTATTGTACACAGTAACAGCAATGTTATAATGATGATCAACTGTGAAAGACTAGACAACTCTGATCTATATAGTGTTCCAAGATAATACCAAAGGACGTATAATGAAAAAATGCTATCCACTGCCAGTTGAACTCTGAGTGCAAATTGAAATATAATTTTCTCAATTTTTTTTGCTTTTTTGTAATATAGTTAATATGGAAATAAATATGTTTTGCATGATTTCACATGTATAATTGATATCGTATTGTTTACCTTCTCAGTGAATGAGGGAGGTGTGGGAAGGACAGAATCTGGAACTCAAAATTTAAAAAGAAAAAATGCTAAAAATAAATAAATAGTAATAAAAAGAAGGGATGGTGGTTGAAAATGTAATTAGATTCAGGAAGATCTGGGTTTATTTAAGCCTTTATTCTAGGTGACCTTGGACAATCTACTTAAACTTTCTGAGTCACATTTTCCTCATCTATAAAACAAGTGGGTAGATTGGATGATTTCTAAGATCAATTTCTGATCTTACTGACATTCTATGATTATAAGAGTTTAAATATATTCAAATTCAAGAGTCTAGATTTCAGAGTTTAGATAATTTTAGAATTCAAGAGTTTAGATAAATTTAGACTTCAGAATTTTAGAATTTAGAGTTAGATGAATTCAAGAATTACTAAGGGCAACATGGGGAATTTGGAGCATATCTTTTGGTGATAACATTATGAAGAGCAACTATACTCTTTTAAAATATATCTCTTGCTGCCATTATCAGAGATGAATCACTAATCTGGACCTGTTAAGCTATCAAGTCAACCCACCCAGTCATTGTTCATTCAACAAATCTTAAATGACTCTTTTATTCTTAGTCAGTGTAGTACTTATTTTGGGAATCATCTTATGGCACTGAAAGACCTTGCAGATATGATTGTTAAACTATTATAGGTAATCTATCCAGAGATAATTCTGCCCAGAGGATAGAACTAGAAGTAATGTGTAGAAGTCATAGAAAGATTTAGCCATGATCTAAGGAAAAGATGTCTGAAAAAATAGAATTCTTCAGAAATGCAATGAACTGAGGTAGTAGGTTCCCCCTTAAAAAAAGTTTAAAATGACGACTGGATAAAACTCTGAATATCCATTCATTTGGGGGTTATTCAACCCAAGATATTCCCACATAGATATAACTCGGACTAGATGGGCTACTGTTGTTATTTGTCCTTCAGTCTAGAAGAGGATCATGACATTAGGGTGATGTCATGACTTGCAGTGAATTGGACAAGGTCACCAACCTCACACTCTCTACCAGAGCCATCTGACTCCAGTGGCAAGATATACATCAGGACAACTGGAGATGACCCCAGATGTTTAAGGCAATTGGGGTTAAATGACTTGCCCAGGGTCACATAGTTAGCAAGTGTCTGAGGTGAGATTTGAACTCAGGTCCTCCCAACTATCCAGTGAGCTACCTGGCTCCTCCTATTACCTATAGGAGCAGATATAAATGCCTCTGTCATTTAGAGCTCTTCACAGCCTGGTTCTTTCCCACCATTTTAGACTATTATATATCACTCCCTGCTATGAACAATGATCCAGCCATACTGGTCTTCTTACTGTTCCTTACTCAGGACACTCCATCTTTCATTTCCATTCTTTTTGCATTGGTTTTCCCTCATGACAGAAACCTCTCTTCCTTTCCAATTCCATCTCTTCGAATTCCGCAGTTTCCTTCATGACTCAGCTGAAATGTCACCTCCTAAATGAAGCCCTTCTTGATCTCCTCAGTTGTAGTGACTCCCTCAACATTACCTTGTATTCATTTTTGTATTCACCTATGATGTTCTCTGTATATGTACATTTGTCTTCCAAAAGAGAATGTAAGCTCTGTGAGGGCAGGAATTTTTCTATTCTTGTCTTTGCATTCTTGTTGAGTATAATGCTTGGCACATAGAAAATATTTACAATTTTTAAAATATTTCTTAGATTCTTAAAACATTTACTTGTTGACTGACAAATTAATACTTGAGGGGGAAAGGGTATGATCATGATAATATCTTTTTGTGTGTGGGGGGGCAATGGGGGTTAAGCGACTTGCCCAGGGTCACACAGCTAGTAAGTGTCAAGTGTCTGAGGCCGGATTTGAACTCAGTTCCTCCTGAATCCAGGGCTGGTGCTTTATCCACTGCACCCCCTAGCTGCCCCCTGATCATGATAATATCAAACACTACCAACCTATATAGTTCTTTCCTATCTTAAAAAAAATCCTTATTACAGTTAGTTATAGACAAATAATAACATCTATACACACTAACAGTCTCATCACCAATGAGTCTGTTAGTAAGAAATAAGCTAGCTTTCACAAGTGATATAAAAATTGATGATATCTTTATTATTTCACATTTGACCAGAATATGTAGATAATACAAGATTCAGTGGTTTTCACCTTACTAGAGGTCTTTAAGCAAAGCCTAGATGACAGTTTGTTAGGAGGAAGGAATTCTTTTCAAGGTACATGTTGAACTAGATGATCTCTGAGGTCTTTCATTTCTTTGATTCTGGTATTCTATGCTTGTTTTATGTAATAGGTTTTATTCATATTTTGAGGAATGGGTGGGTATATATTTTTAAATACTGTCTCCCTTTTTCTGCCTTATTTTACTTATTCTGTTCTGTTCTTATCTTTTTGGTTCTTATACTACTCACTTCAACATCATGCCTAAGCTATGGTCTCACTCTGCAACTTCCCTTAACATATAAAGCCTCATTACCCTGGAACATCTCTCTGTCATGTCAGAGTCATAGTTTTTTTAAAAATAATAAACAGTGTGAAATGGAAATTAATCTTTGTATACATAATCCTCTGTTTATGTTGTGTTGTATATGTTGAGATGTTCTCTTTTTTGTCTTTTTGAGTTTCATTTCAAAATTAGTAAAAAGGAAAAAAAGAAAAACTATGTAATAAATACTATACATCATTTTCAAAGCTATCCTGTTTTTCTGTGCTTCCTTCTAAGTTTTCTTTTGTCCTCTGCTGTGCACTTTTAATTTTTATCTCCCTCCCTCCCAAACCCACCCTGCAGAAGGATGTCATTAGACAGAAACACATACAATTATACTTACATACATATACACATATGTATATATAAAACCATACTATATCATACATATTCCTATTTATCAGTTCTTTCTCTGGATGTGAATAGCATCTCTCTTTACAGATCTTTGTAATTGATTTAATTATTTATAATACTCAAAATGACTTAGTAATTCAAAGTTGTTCTTAAAGTTGTTGTTACTGTGTACAGTGTCTCTTGGTTCTGCTTATTTTATTCTTCATTGCTTCATGCAAATCTTTCCATATTTTTCTAAAATCAACCAGCTCATCACTTCTTTTTTTAAAAAAAATCTCTAAGTATTTTTTTTTAGTTTTGTAAAAATTTTAAAAATTTAGAAATTTAGAAATTTAATTTTATTATTTTCCAGTAATGGATTACATATAAGGATAGTTTTCAACATTTGTTTACACTGGATTTTTAGTTCTAAATTTTTTTCTCCCCCCCCTTCTCTCCCTCCTCCCCAAGACAGAAAGCAGTCTGATATGGGTTGTATTTGTACAGTCACATCAAACATATTTCTATATTAGTCATCTTGTGAAAGAAGAAACGGAGCACAAAGGAAAAACCTCAAACAAGAAGGAAAAAAAAAACAGTCCAAAAGTAGAAACAGTACGATTCAATCTGCATTCATAATTCACAATTCTTTTTTCTGGATGTTGAGAATATTTTCTATCATGAGTTCTTTGAAACTATTTTGGATTGTTGCACTGCTAAGAAGAGCCAAGTCTATCACAGGTGGTCAACACACAATGTAGTTGATACCATGTACAATGTTTTCCTGGTTCCACTCCTCTCAGTCAGCATCAGTTCATATAGGTCTTTCCAGGTTTCTCTGAATTCCTCCTGCTCATTGTTTTTTACAGCACAATAGTATTCCATTACATTCATATACCACAATTTGTTTAGCCATTCACCTATTGACAGACATTCCCTCGATTTCCAATTCTTTGCCACCACAAAGAGAGCTGCTATAAATATTTTTGTATATGTGGGTACTTTTCCCTCTTCTATGATCTCTTTGGGATACAGACCTAGTAGTGTTATTATTGGGTCAAAAGATATGAATAGTCCCATAGCCCTTTGGGCATAGTTCCAAATTGCTCTCCGGAATGGTTGGATCAGTTCACAGCTCCACTAACAATGCATTAGTGTTTCAATTTTTCCACAGCTTCTCCAACATTTAGTATTTTCCTTTTTTGCCATTCAGCCAATCTGATAGGTGTGAAGTGGTACCTCAAAATTGTTTTAGTTTGCATTTCTCTGACCAATCGTAATTTAGAGCATTTTTTCATATGGCAATAGATAGCTTTGACTTCTTCATCAGAAAACTGCCTGTTCATATCCTTTGACCATTTCTCAATTGGGGAATGACTTGGATACTTATACATTTGATTTAGTTCCTGATAAATTTTAGAAATGAGGCCTTTATCAGAAATGCTGGCTGTAAAAATTATTTCCCAGTTTTCTGCCTCCCTTCTAATTTTGGTTTCATTGCTTCTGTTTGTACAAAAGCTTTTTAATTTAATGTAATCAAAGTCTTTCATCTTGCTTTTCACAATATTCTCTATCTCTTGTTTGGACATAAATTGTTTTCCTCTCCATAGATCTGAGAGTTAAACTATTCCTTCCTCTCCTAATTTATCTACGGTATCACCCTTTATGTCTAAATCTTGAACCCATTTTGACCTTATTTTTGTATAAGGTGTAATATGTTGGTCTATTCCTAGTTTCTGCCATACTATCTTCCAGTTTTCCCAGCAGGTTTTGTCAAATACTGAGTTCCTATCCCAGAAGTGGGAATCTTTGGGTTTATCAGCTCATCATTTCTTATAGCCCAATCGTATTCCATCACAATCTTTTGCCACAACTTCTTTCGCCATTCCCCAGTTGATGGGCATCCCCTCAATTTCCAGTTCTTTGTCACCTCGGAGAGCTGTTATAAATATTTTAAGACATGTAAGTTATTTTCTTTTTTCCCTAATCACCTATGGAAACAGACCTAATAGTGGTCTTGCCTGGTCAAAGGGTATATAGAATTTTATAACATAATTCTAGACTGTTCTCCAAAATGGTTGGATAAGTTCATATTTCCACCAACAGTGAATTAGTGTTCCAATTTTTCTACATGCCCTCCAATGTTTGTCACTGTCCTCTTCTACCATTTTAGCCAATTTTATATGTATAAGATGATATCTCAAAGTTGTTTTAATTTGCATTTCTCAAATCAATATTGATTTAGAGGGTTTTTTTTATATGATTACATATAGTTTTGATTTCATCAAAAACCTGCCTATTCATATTCTTTGACCATTTATCAATTGGGGAATAACACATGTACTTAAAAATTTGATGAATTTCTTTATATATTTGAGAAACTATCTCCAAAATTTTTCCCAATTTTCTCTTTTCCTTCTAATCTTAGCTATGTTGCTTTTATTTGGACAAAATCTTTTAAATTTAATATAATTGAAACCATCTATTTTATGCATCATACTGTTCTCTATCTCTTGTTTATTTATACGTTGTTTGCTTATCCATAAGTCTGATTGGCATTATGTTGCATGTTCTTCAAATTTTCTTGTACTATCTCTCTCTTTATATATATATGTCATATACCCATTTGACCTAATCTTGGTAAATGGTGTAAGATATTAGTCTATGTCCAATTTCTGCCAGACTATTTACCAGCTTTCCCAAGAATTTTTACCAAATAATGAATTCTTATGTCCAAAGCTTAAATCTTTACATTTATCAAAAACAAGGTTAAATCATTTACCACTGTGTATTGTATGTCTACTCTCTTCAACTAATCTATCTTTCTATATTTTAGCCAATATCAGATAGATTTGATAATCACTGCTTTATAGTATAGTTATCCCTTCCACATTGCAACTTTCCTCTTTGCAGTTTTGATATATCATGGTATATCTTATGCTATATCATAAGAAATTAAATGTTAATTTTTTGGGAGTTTTTCAGAAGCTGTAGATGACTTTCAAAGGACAGTAGATGATACAGAACAAGTTTAGAAACTCAGAAATACATAAAATAAATGTATAATATTGTACAATATCAACATATCTTATCTTTTAATCCCTTAATAATTCAGACTTCTCTGAAATGAAGTGAATTGCTGTTTGGAATGGTTGGATTAATTCACAACTCTACCAGAAGTTCATTAGTATCCTCATTTTCCTAAATCTCCTCCAACATTTATCATTTTCCTTTGTTTTGTTATAGATATAGGGTAGTAACCAGAGTTTTAATTTGTATTTCTCTAATCAATAGTGATTTAGAGCTCTTTTTATATGATCATAAACAGCTTTGATTTCTTCATCTTAAAACTCCTTGTTTATAACCTTTAACCATTAATCAATTGGGTTAATTACTCTAAGTACTCACTGATTTGATCTCCTTGCTGTTCAAAGGACTTTCAAAAGTCTTCTCTAGCACCACAGTTCAAAAATCTTCTGTGTTGCTCAGCTTTCCTCATAGTCTGACTCTCAAAGCCATATTTTGCTACTAGAAAAACCATAGCTTTGACTATACAGACCTTTGTCAGCAAGGTGATGTCTCTGCTTTTTAGTATGCTGTCCAGATTTGCCATACCTTTTCTTCCAAGGAGCAAGTATCTTTTAATTTCATGGCATAGTAAGCTTTTAAATGTTTTATTCACTCGTTATTCATTCATTCATTTATTTATAGCATCCCTGACTTCCTTCAAGACTCAGCTCAAATCCCTCTTTCTACAAGAGTCAGTTCCTGGGGCTAGGTGGTACTGATGCCAACTTGAAGGGCAGGTTCTATTTGTATACTGAAGAGATTTGTCCTTGAGCATATTTCACATCTTGAATTTAATATGGAAAAATGTAAAGTTTTACTCTTTAGTTAAAAAATAAATCGCAAAAATGTAGATTAGGTGAGATGTGATTAATGAAGAGGTCATGTAAGAATGACTTAGGTCTTTTAGTGGATGACATGCTAAAATTATTCAGTATTGTGTTATAGCTAGGCTTGTTCACTAACACACAAAAAAATGTGATATTGGTTTAGATGACATCAAGAGAAGTAGAGTGTGTGACACAAATAAGTGTATATTTCTTGTGCTCTGACCTGATGAGGACTTCCTTTTCCCTTACAAATTAAGTTCTGAGTATCATATCTTAAGAGGGGAAATTAAGAAGCAGGAATCTGTCATTGGGAGGCTGACCAAATTGCAAAGAGAATATAACCCATGCTGTTTGATAAATCATTGAAGGAGAGGGAGATATTTAGCTGAGAGAAGAAAAGAATTAAGAAGAACATGACAGATATCTTAAAATATAAACAGGATTATGTGTTTATCTGCTGTGAATCTAGAATAGGTAGTTTTTTGGAGGTAGGTTTTGACACAACTGAGGATAAGTTTTCTAACACTTAGAGCTATCCAAATATTGGATGTGCTGCTTCATTAAGGAGTGAATTTCTTATTACTGGATATATTGAAATGGGTTATACTGTTAAATTTGGCTTTTGCTATAGAAGGAATGAATGCACTAGGCCATCAGTGGAAACTATTGTAATTAGTAACTCTGGTGAGGGGCAGAAACTTCATACTCTGGGTCACGAGGCCCAATATGGGAAGAGACCCTACTACACTGCCCTGTGCTGAGGATCCAGTGACTCCAAGGATACATCCAAGGCCTCTGATGGGATAACCACTTCCAAGAGAGAAAGCAGAATGGGGCATGTCTCAGAAGGAGCTCAACTGTTGTGCAGGAAAGCCTTGGGATTCTACCTGGTAACACCAGCTTTCTCCTTCATTGCCCCACAAGTGGTGTTCATGAGAGTCACCCCAATACACAGGGAGGGGTGTTTTTGTCCCTCAGAGAATCTAGCTATGTTTTCATAATCCTTGTACCTCTGAATCCTCAATAGTCTAGTTACAGCCTCGTGGTTTCAAAGAAATTATAGACTTAGAACTGGAAGGGACGACAGAAATCATCTAGGCCAACTCTCTCATTTTATAGATGACTAGAAAGGTGGTGACTTATCCAGAGTTACTTAGACTTTTAAGTGTCAGAGAAGGGATGTACTAAATTCCCCACTCCCACCCCCAAGGTCCATTTGATTGCTGAGATTTTACGATTTCATAATTATTCTTCAAACTGACTTTTCCCCAATCCCCCCACTCCTGCAAAAGTTGAAGATTAAATAAATAATAAGATTTAATGCATCAGCTTTGTTAGAAGTATTTGTTTGTAACTCTGGGCACATCATTCCTGATGATGCCTTTAAAAGAGAAAAGAGAATACTAGTGAGAGGGAGGCTGTTTACAGGTATGTATGCCCGTTCAGATGAAAGAAGAGGGAGAAGTGAAGGGAGAGGTCTGGAGTCACTCTTTTCTCTTACAGAAAGTCAAAAATCAATCTGTGACCTTAAAGGAGTTTATGAATTCCTGGCTTAGGGATCGATGCCCATTGATTTTTGTGTCTCTGCATGGGCTGTCCATGTACACTATCAAGTGATGAAAGCTGTATTTTGCTGGGCTTGGAATGGGGATAAGCAGGTGCCATTTCTACCAGATTTCTAGGAGTAAAAGAACATTTTCAATCTGTAGCAGCATTAATATAGCAGCCAGGGGCATCTAGGCCAGCCTGACAGAGGAGGAGAGCTGCTTCCCAGTATAAGGGGATTAACAGCTTTTAAATCTTTCATGAGGGTAGAATCCTTCCCCTTAACCCCCTCATGCCTTTTAATAGCATCCTTTTGCCAAAACACAGTTAGTTCTGGTTTTCCTCTCCCAAGGCATGTTTAGAAGCTCAGGTGTGTCAGAGGAAGCAATGTCAAACAGTAAGTATAACCAGGGCAGAGGATGGACACTAAACCTAGAAGGTGATTCATTCTGCTGGAGGAAAGGCATCCATTAGCCATGCCAATGGCTGCTGCCACTTGATGACCACAGCACACACATCTCATCACCTCTGCTTTTTGAGGTCTGTCTGAAGAGTGACCATTGACTTCATTAGGAAGGAAAGGAAGAGAGAGACAGAAAAGACAAAACACAAAAGCCACTGATTATAGTCACATTCCTTCTAAGCCCGTCAACAATATGTACTACTCATTGTGTAGATGAATTGGGCAATTAGAATAAAGAAGGAAAAGATTAAGTCTCTGTCCTTAGAGAGCTCTCAGCCTAAAGGGAGATGCAGGACACACAAGGAAATAATATGCGACACTTGTTTCCATACAAAGGGAAAGTCTGTCATAGATGCTGAAGGATGGGTGTCTGTGTGCCCAAGTACAGCTAGAATGAATGGAATCAGAGAATCAGAATGTTTGGCCTGGGAGGAACCTCAGAGTGCATTGGGTCCAATCTCATCATTTTAAAGATGAAGATCCCCACAAAGTTCCAAGGACACATACCCAGTTAGTCACAGAGTTCTAACTGGAACCCTGGTTTTTAGATTCCTGATCCATAACTTTTTTTTTCTTTTTTTCTTTTCTTTTCTTTTCTTTTTTTTTTTTTTTTGGTGAGGCAATTGGGGTTAAGTGACTTGCCCAGGGTCACACAGCTAGTAAGTGTTAAGTGTCTGAGGTCGGATTTGAACTCAGGTACTCCTGGATCCAGGGCTGGTGTTTTATCTACTGCGCCATCTAGCTGCCCCTATAACTTTTTTTTCCCATTAAGATATACAACTCCCACTGGGCACTTGGCTGTGTCAGAGCCCTGGTGCTGAGGAGCCCTTTCCCAACTCTGGCTGAGATCACATCTGCTGGGTATCTCTAATGTTCAAGAGAATTGCAGAACAGCATTTTATAAAAGGGCTGGGAAAGGCCTGCTGCAGGGGGTAAGCTACCTTCCTGAGTAACGGAGAGATTTGGGTTCTTATCTGACAGAGATAAGAAAAGACTGATTGACCCAGGACTGAGTTTGAACCATTCTGAAGCCCACGTTTATTAAAGGATTTTGGCTTTGCTCATGCTACTAGCAATGAATATTAAACAAGTCAAGGTTCATTTAAAGTAATAAATCATGAATTAAATTCAATTTTGCCTTGTAGGGTCCAATCTAAATTCTATTAGGACAGGTTTACAAATTATAATGTGTCCTAGGAACTAAAACCCCTCTCCATCTTTTTAGGGATAGCCTTTTTTTTTTCACACCTGAATCTCATTAGACTGAATCCTTGAGGATTTTTTTGTAGGAGGAAAGAGAGAGTGCCCCCCCTTTCTCTCTAAAGTCCTTATGCATCACTGCCTATTATTAAAGTTATTAATGCATTTGGCTTAAAGCTATACTAGCATGTAAGCTCTTTGAGGGCAAAGTTTTCTTAAGTAATATCCCTATCTCCTTCAATGAGGCACACAATACTCTATGCACAGTAGTTGGATAATGCATTTTTATTGAAATGAACTGTTGAACCATGAAAAGCAATAAGGCAGCCAGAAACTTAAATATGGGAAATGGGGAAAGTGTCTTTTGATTTAAGATATAATCTCTACCTCCCTCCCCAATATGTCACTCCCCCCACATTTTTCTACCTCCCTTGCCCCTGGTTTCCTTTCTACTCTTAATCTATACTTTTCTGCTCTATTTCAGCTAATATTTAAAAAATGCATGCAGGAAGTAAATTGGATGGAGCACTGGATTTGGAGTCAAGAAGACCAGACTTTAAATACTGGCTCAGACACTTGCTAGCTGTGTGACCCTGGAAAGATTATTTTAACCTCTCTGTGTTTCTGTTTTCTCATCTCTAAAATGAGATGTGATACCTTATAAGGTCCTTTCTTATTATCCACTGAAGCTCTCAAACCCTGTACAGACTGGTCATTTCTGAAACATTCATACCCACAGCTGCTTTCTATTGGGAGGGGTAGTCTAAGGTAATGGATGATCCTAGGGAGGTGCCATTGAAAGCCACACAATAACTAATACCAAAAGAGGGGACAAGATGAACTAATTTAGTTAAAATCTACTTGAATGAAGGAAGTCAACTCCTGAATTAGGATCATTAGAGTGAGCATCCAACCCTTCTGAAATCCCCATCAAGGCATACTGTCCATTAGGTTTCCTTTTACACTAGGGTTGATTCTGAACATTCAACTTTAGGATTTTTTATTTTTATTTTGAATTAGTGTATGATGTGTCCACACATAAGGGGAACAGCTTAAAGAGATCGAAGTAAGTGGCAACTTCCTTTCTTCTCCACCAGATGTTTCCATTTATTTTGTCTGCAAGAGAACATCAATGGAAACATTCCTGGCCCAGGGCAAGGAAGAGCTGTCCCTCCAGCAACACAGGGATGTGTATGTATGTGCACCCACACATGTATGTATACACACACGGGCACATTTTGCTCTCATTTGTACAAATAGAAATCAGGGAAATGGAAGAGAGCTCAATTCCAATCTATAAAGTAGCTCATTTAAAAAAATAATCATCTGTTATCAGGAATTATTTCTAATTTTTTTTAAATTATGAAAGTTATCCGGGGAACCTCAGCATGGAGTACAGAGGTGCTCTATGTGATGCTACCAACAGCCATCTCTCAGCTTAGTAGTCCTAGGGGTGGGGAACAAAAAGAGCAGCTGGGTGTGGGTGTGAGATTGCAGGAGAGAATTCCGGCTCCCCTGGCAGCTTGGAAGGAGGAGAAGGTTGCAAAGGGTGGGCCTATTTCAAGGCTATCCTGGACTGTCAGTGCCTCATGCCTTGCTTTGGTAGAAAATAAAAATTCCCCCTGAATTGTAATAAAGAGGAAGAACAAACAGCTGAGGGCCTGAGTGAGCCAACTCCTGGCAAAGCAGACAGTCAGATTGTGACAGGAAGGCACTTTGGGGGCTGGGAGTGGTTAGCCGTCTCATTTGACACCAGGCTGTCTGATGAGGCAGGGATAACTGCATGGGGTCATTATGGTTTTCCTCTGAGTGTGTCCAGATCACAAGAACAACTGAGCGCTGCCTAAAATAAAGCAAAAGAGATGGGGTTGAGAGTAAAAAAGGGGACTAGGGGCCAGTGGAGGCAGGGAGAACAATGTGTAGGGTTGGACCCTTTGGAGGGGCTCAGATACTTGGCCTGAAATCATCCCTGACTCACCTGTCATTAGGGGCACAGATGGGAGAAGAAATGAAGAAATCAAATGATGAAACCTTGGTATAGACTGCCCTGTGAAGTAGGTGGAGCCAGTGAGTTACAGCTGTGACTTAAGGGGTTGTGGAATCTTTCCTTCTTCACCAAACTGCTTACCACCTCTCTGATGCCTGAAGTTTCATCATTAGAGTAGCCATTCCATACGGTGAAAGAAGAAAAAAAGAGTACAAACAAAGAGGAAAAGAGGATGGAGGGAAATAAACAGTTACTAATCTTAACTGTGAATATGAATGGGATGAACTCTCCCATAAAACAGAAGTGAATAGCAGAGTAGATTAAAAATCAGAAACCTACAATATGTTGCTTAGAGTACCCATTCCTTTGGGTTATGCCTGAAAGAAGACTATTGTGGGGCTGATTCAAATTTAACTTTACACAGGGAAGGTAACAGATTAAACCTAATCATACCACCTTATGATTTTCTGGTTACAAGGTGGTTTCATGAACATTATTTCATTTTTATCTTTATATATAACTTGAGACATCATGAGTCAGTGAAAAAAATCAGTAAGTATTTATTAAGGACCTATTATATGCCAACCCTCTCTCTTCCCAAGTGTCCCTACTACCATCGAGGATACCACAGTGCTCCCAGTTACCCCTTCCCCTGATTCCCCAAAATGCATTCTTTCCTCCAGTGATAATGGGTTCCCGGCTTGCTGTCCCTCAAAGTATATACTCCATCTCCTTTTCATTGACTGCCCCCTCTGTCTTGGAATGTTCTCCCTCCTCATCTCTGCCTTTTGACTTTGCTTACTTCCTTCAGGGCCCAGGTAAAATCCAACCTTCTGGATGGAGTATTCTCATTCCTTAATTCTACTGCCTTCTTTCTCTTGACCGTATAGAGCTTGCTTGTACATAATTATTTGCATATTGTCTCTCCCATAAGACTGTGAGTTCCTTGATAGTGGTGACTATCTTTTATCTATTCTCTTTTTCCTTTGTATCCCGAGCATTTAACACAGTACCTGGAACATAGCAGAGGCTTAATACATGTTTGTTGACTGATACTACTAGAAGCTGGAAATGTAAGCATAAAAAATGCAATAATCCCTATTCACTAGGAGTTTCTAGGAGGGAGAGACAAAAAGTACATAATAAAATATGTACTGTATAGACCTCAAGTGAATAAATACAAAGTAGTTACATGTAAGGTAGTTGGGGAGGAGAGAGCCTTAGCAGGGGGAGGAACAGGAAAGGTTTCTTGAAGAAGATGGTACCTGAGCTGTGTATTAGAACAAAAGAAAGGACTCTGAGGAGGAGGGAAGAAAAAGGGAGATAGGACAGTGGGAATAAATAGGTGGATGTTTCAAGGTACTGAAAGAGGAACAGGAGTGTTCTCTAAGAGGAGAGAAAGTCATTTTATCTGCATTGAAATAATGTCCAGTGAAGCTAGGAAGGTAGGTTAGGGCCAGATTGTGCAGAGCTTTAAAAGATAATTAGAGGAATTTAGATTTTTTTCCTGGTGGTAATAGGAAGACACCTGAGTCGGTTGAGTAGGAGAATCAGGTGATCTGGATTTATAGTCAAAGGACCTGGGTTTGGGAACTACCTGTTACTTCTATTTCTATAACCTCAGGTAAGTTTCTTAACCTCTCTGGCCTTTAGCTTCCTCCTGTGTATCTTTTGATCCTTGTGATGTAATATTTTCAAGAGTGTTTAGCACAATGAAAGGCACATAGTAGGCCCTGTGTAAAATTGTTTATTCCCTTCGATCTCCCCATTTCCACTCCTTGCCCTTCCTTTCCTCCCTGTATAAAATAAGGAGGATGGGAAAGTTTGCCTCTCAAGTCTCTGAACTCTAAGCCAAGATTTTGGTCAGGACAACTATTATCATCCACCTTTTTGAAATGTTCAGGTTAGTCTCCACAGCCAAGTAAATGTCAGAACAGGGATAAGGGTCAGGTTTTACAACTGGAAGAGATCTTAGATATTTCTTTCCATTCTTTCCTCCACCTCTCTAAATCTTCCTTCTATCTCTCCTACTTTCTCTTCAAAGTTTTGAGCACTTCCATGGCCTGAGACCAATTCATATTTTTCCTGGAAGCTTTGGATGTAGGGGCCCTGAGGTTGTTATCCTCTTCTGAGGGTGCACCACGATCTTCCTTATCACTAAAGAAACTTTCAATAGTTCTCAACTTTCTTTGCTTGCTCATCTTGCTGTTTTTTACTTGATTTTTAACTCCCTCTTACAGTGGGGTCCTAATTCCAACCTACACTGTACCAAGCTTCAGAGGGTCCCAGGTGTTTCAGTTTGAGGGATGGCAGGTTTTTCTCTCACCTGGCCTGTTCTCTGGTCCAAAGATAACCTCAAGCCAACTTGCTCATTAACCAGCCAGAAGAAATTTGTGTGCTGTGGTTCTTAGCTTTGATGAACTTGTGCCCCTCCCCGACCTGGGTCTGCTGCTCCTCAGGATTTCTTCCTGGTTCCCTGCTGGGGTGGGACAGCTGAATTCCCCCTTAGTTCCTGCAGACACCCCTGTATTTCCCCCCTAGCCAGCCATTAAGCCCTCTCACCCAACCACAAGCTTAGTTCCAGAAGACACTGGTGCTGCATCTTATTTGGAGTTTCAGGGGTAAGTTCCTCTGGCTCAGTGTGTATGTGCCTGGGGTCTGTGTTGGCATGATCGCAGCGTTGGACTCTTTTTGCAGACCAGCATGGTCCCCTTTATTCTGTCTTTAGCTGGAAAATAACCCAAGACCGTCTTTTTGTTGATCTTAGATATTTCAACTCTTTATATGTCAAAGAGAAGGAAACTGCGACTCCCAAAAAATTGAGTTTGAGGTTGGACAACTTATCAGTGAAACAGCTGCATCATATTCAAATTGGTAAGGTCCCTTGTACCAGCATTCTATTTTACAGCCCATTTGTACCTTAATCTCAATGTTTATCAAAAATTTTTCCCAGGTGTGATCTGGGGGGGGGGGAGGGAAGAGGGAAGGGAAGGGGGATGGGAGGGAGAGAGGGAGAGGGATAGACTAATGGAGGAGGTACCTGAAGAGGAGTAGTAGTCTATGACAGTGGGACAGTATATTCATGGGTCAGAGGGGAGACTCACAAAATAGAAATTCATAGTTCACCAAAGAACAATTTTTACTCAACTGTTTTATCTAAAGATGTCTGTGTTTAGCAAGAGGGAAGAATAGAGAAAGGGTGATATTGAATTGCCTAAGGATATAACATTCTCAATATAAATGGATATCCCACCTTATCAACACCTGATATATTTATTTACTTTTAAAATTAAATTGATTTTATTTTCAGATCTTCATTCTCTCCTCACCTCCCACTTTCCCTTCCCAAAATTGAGAAAACAAGAAAAACCCTATCGCAAACATGTATAGTTGAGTAAAACAAATTCCTGCATTGTCCATGTATAAAATATAGTTGCATAAATACATATATATGTGTAAATACATTTATGAATACATATGTATGTATATATGTATGTGTGTATATGTGTATGTATATTCTCTCTCTCTCTCTCTCTCTCTATATATATATATATATAAATTGTATAATCTGAGCCCTTCATTTAATAGAGATGGGTAATATGTTTCATCTTGAATCCTCTGGAATTGAGGTTGTTCATTAACATCCGATTTGTTAATAATTTGTACATTCAAACTTGTACCAACAGAAGGTAGCAGAGAGTAAGCCTTCTAGAATCTTAGAGGTGAAGACACATTTTCTGAATAACCACAACCCTTTCTTCCTGGATGTGTAGGTAGCCAGAGACCAGCGTGGTTTCCACTTAAATGTCTAAAACAGAATTTATTGTCTGCCCCTCTAAACCTTACTTTCCTCCAAACTCTACCTCTCCCCCTTTTTTCTGATTGCACTACTATCCTCCCAGTCATCTAGGTTTGTAATCTCAGAATCTTCCTTGATTTCCCTATCAATATCCCTCCACATTCAAGCAATTGTTAAGCCCTATCTATTCTCGAAACTAAGGAACCCTTCCATGTATCTTTCCACTCACATGATTACCATCTTGGTTCAAGCCCTTTTCACCTCTGACTGAAAGTATTGCAAAATTAGTTTCCTTATTTTCTGTCTCTCTCCTCTTCAATTAATCCTCCACATAGCTGCCGAAAATAGTCCTTCTGAGCTGTCAATATGATCATGCAAATCCCTTTCTTACAAGGCTCTAGTACCACTTTGTTGTCTCTAGGATAAAATATAAACTATTCAGTCAACCATTTAAGGCTGTCCATAGTCAGACTTCAGACTACTTTTTCTAAAAATGAGAAAAATGATACTTTGGGTCAGGATCCTACTTAACTCATAATGTTGCTGAGTTTGAATGGTTGGTTCCTTAGTACTACTACTTTCTGAGTACTAGTAATGTAATGTCATTAATAAGACATGTTCTTTAACTAGATTTTTTCTACCTGAGGCAAAAGGACTATACTTGTTCTTGTAGCAAACAACAAGAAATAGGACCTCGAGTATGCAGCAGGTGGGGGAAAGAAGCACCACCTTGAGAGGGAGTGGCAAGACAGACACTCTTACTCTGACATTATTACCAGGGCAGGTTTAAGAATTTGGAGTCCATCTCAGTAGCTTCCTATAGTTAATATTGTTTGTCCTTCAATCTCAAAGAGGATCATGACATTGGGGTGGTGATGTCATGACTTGCATTCTGCACAAAGTCACCAGCTGTGTCACTCTCTTCTCCTGAGTCTTATGGGTCCAGTGGCAAGATATATATGAGGATAACTGGAGATGGCCCTGGATCTTTAAGACCCAGGTTCACACAGCTACTAAGTGTCTGATGTGAGATTTAAACTCATATCCTCTCAACTTCAGGGCCAGTGCTCTCTCTATCCACTGTACCACATAGCTGCCCTCCTATACTTATCAACTAGATGCTAAGCTCTATTTCTATACCATACAAAGACTTCAAGTGCTTTCATTGCCACCCCGCCTCCCCCGCAAATGTCATGCTCTGATACATAGCTTCAGGTGCCTTGTCTAGTTATGGCTTTCAATATCACTCTGTGTCCTAGCCAAACTAGATTATTCTCTGCCCTTCACATGTATTATCCTTTCTCACCTATCTGCCATTGTTCATACAGTTCCCTATGCTTTCTTTCCTCCTCTTCTACTCATCCTTTAGCTTAGCTCAAATACTACTTCTTTTGAAGGAGACCTCCCTGGGTTTTTTTTGTTTTTTTTCCTGGTCAAAAATAACTCCTGGTACTTGTGGTGCTTTGTTTTGCACCCCTCTGGTGTATTATAGTTGTGTTTATTTTGATATCCTACTAGACTGTAATCTCTAAGAGAACAAGGGTTGTTATCTGGGCTTTTTGTGCCTAGAACAATGCTTTGTTCACTGTAGATGCTTAATTACTTTTTGTTTTATTATGTTCATATTTTAGCTTAATGATATTATGAGGTAAGAAGACTTTTGTGAGCTGGCCTGGGAATCTAAGTCCCATTTCTAAAATCATTTCTATGGGAAAATACATTCTAACTTCTAATAGACTAATTTACATACTTTGGGAACACAACCTGTTTCTAAGCTTGGAACTGCTTGTAATTATGTGATGTCTTTTGCGTGCATCTGCAAATGGATAGTTGTTATTGGGTAAATAAGAGGCACCTGTATGGTTCCCATAGGTGATAAGGAGGGTTGGAAAGAGAAGTCAGACTTCTCAGTGGGAGGAGGGGGGAACCAGAGGATAGAACTAAAGAAAAAAAGGATTGAGTTCAGTAGAAGTTAGGACCCCAAAGTCATGAGAGGTGTGCTACCCCAGCACAGGTTTTTGCCCTGGCCTGGAGGTGAAGCTGATTAGTAGTGTCTATACATAGAAAAGGCTCTAACTCACAGTCTCAGTACATTTCACTACCTCATGTGTGTGGGTATCTTTGAAAGCACAGAAAGAACATAAAGGGCCCCAAGGAAATAACTCTTGAGAAGACATTCTGAGTTAGGTTGGATCCCGTAGTGTGTGTATCCATGTTGTCCTTTTTTGCATATTTAAAGCCTGTTGGATTCAGAAATGTCTTAATGACCAGACTAAAAAATTAGTGAATTAAAGGAAAAGGAGGGAGAGAGATAAGAGGGAGGGGGAGAGAGAGGAGAGAGGGAGGGGGAGGGGGAGAGAGAGGAGAGAGGGAGGGGGAGAGAGAGATGAGAGAGAGGAATGAGAGAGAGGAATGAGAGAGAGGAATGAGAGAGAGGAATGAGAGAGAGGAATGAGAGAGAGGGAGGAGAGAGGGAGGAGAGAGGGAGAGGAGAGAGAGAGGAGAGAGAGGAGAGAGAGAGGAGAGAGAGGAGAGATAGAGGAGAGAGAGTAGAGAGAGTAGAGAGAGAGAGAGGAGAGAGAGAGGAGAGAGAGAGGAGAGAGAGAGGAGAGAGAGAGGAGAGAGAGAGAGGAGAGGAGAGAGATGAGAGATGAGAGAGAGAGAGGAGAGGGATATGAGAGAGAGAGAGAGAGAGAGAGAGAGAGAGAGAGAGAGAGAGAGAGAGATATGGATGAAAGATGAGAGATTCTTAATGGAGTACCATAGGGATCTGGTCAATATTTTTTATCAGTGACTTAGAGGAAGACAAAGGTGACATGTTTTCCAAATTTGTTCATGATATGAAGGAGGGAGGGATAGCAAATGCTGGATGACAGAATAGGGATCCAAATATATTTTTTTTCTTTTGGTGAGACAATTGGGGTTAAGTGACTTGCCCAGGGTCACACAGCTAGTAAGTGTTAAGTGTCTGAGTCTGAATTTGAACTCAGGTCCTCCTGAATCCAGGGCCAGTGCTCTGTCCACTGCGCCATCTAGCTGCCCTGATCCAAATAGATTTTGACAGGCTAGCTGAACTAAATAAAGTGACAGTTAATTGGGAGAAATGGGAAATCCTACACTTTAGTTTAAAAAGAAATAGACTTCTCTAAGGTACCACCTCATATCTATCAGAAATGACAAATGTTGGAAGGGATGAATGAAAAATAGGTACACACTAATGAACTATTGGTGGAGTAGTGAACTGGTCCAACAGTTCTGGAGAACAATTTGGAAGTAGACCCAAAGGGCTATATAAAAGTGGGCATACCCTTTGAGCCAGCAGTAGGTCTATATCCCAAAGTGATCAGATGAAAAAGAAATAACCTATAATAACTTTATGTACCAAAATATTTAAAGCTGCTCTTTTTGTGGTTGAGAATTAGAAATTGAAGGTATGCCCACCATTTGGGGAATGGCTGAATAAGTTGTGACTTATGATGGTGATGGAAAACTAGTGTGGTACAAGAAATGATGAGAAGTGTGGTTTCAGAAAAAAAAAACATGGCAGGTCCTATATGAACTGATGCAAAGTGAACCGGGACATCATTGTGCACAGTCACAGCAATGTTGTAATGATTAACTGTGAAAGATTTGGTTATTGCTATCAATACAATGATCCAAGGCAGTTCCAAAGGACTCATGATGAAAAAATGCTATTCACCTCCAGAGAGAGAAATAATGAACTCTGAGTTCAAAGTGAAGTATAATTTTCTCACTTTCTTTATTTTTCCTGCTTTAAAAAATTATGCCTAATTTGGAAATATGTTTTGCATGATTTCACATGTATAATTGATATCGTATTGCTTGCCTTCTCAGTGGATGGGGAAGGGAGTGAGAGAATTTGGAAGTCAAAATTTAAAAAGAAAAGAATGTCAAGCATAAATAATAAATTTTAAAAATTTAAAAATAGACTTCATAAATTGAGCTGCAGTCATAGAACAGTAGCAAGGAAGGCAGGAAGACTTTGGTTCATAGTCCTGTTTCTGACATGTGCTAAATTTGTGACCCTGGTTGAGTCACTTCTCAGTACACTACACAATCTTTTAAAACTATTGGGTACAGAGTAGGTGCCATTCTATATTTGTAGGGGTCATTTCCTTACCAGTACAGTTCCTCCCCCCAAAAAAAGGGTGGGATATACTTAGATAGGAGTTCTGCTGAAGGTTATTCAGTCTTACTTATTAATATATCCTTCTTTATGACATTAATTTTATTCGTTTTAAAATTTTTTTCCAGATCCAAGTTCTCTCCCTCCTTTCAACCCCTCCATGACCCAAAGAGTTTTTTTTTGTTTGTTTGTTTGTTTTTACGGGGCAATGGGGTTAAGTGACTTGCCCAGGTCACACAGCTAGTAAGTGTCAAGTGTCTGAGGCCAGATTTGAACTCAGGAACTCCTGAATCCAGGACTGGTGTTCTATCCACTGCGCCACCTAGCCACCCCTACCCAAAGAGTTTTACATATGTGTGTGTCTGTTTGTATATATGGTGTGTGTATATATGTTATACATATGAATATATATGTGTGTGTATATATCTATATATCTATATGGTATAACTCAATTTTAAATGGACTGGTTGCTGATCTTTATTTGGGGGAATTTGAAGGCATAACAAGTGGAACTAGACAGAGAATATACAAGTTTTAGGGAGACCTTGATATGAGAATACATTGGACTCAGAAGAATAGACAGAGGGATCTGAAACAAGGAAATCCATGGTTAGTCTTCCAGTCCAGGGTTTCTTAAACTTTTCCTACCCGACTTTTAACTCCTTCCTGCAGTGGGGCCCTACTTCCAAGCTACATTGTCTCAAGCCTCAGAGGGTCCCAGCTGTTTCTGTTTAAGGAAGGGCAGGTTTTTCACTTGCTTTTCCTGATCTTTGATCATCAGTGTAATCAAAATGTAGCGAGAAAGATTCTGGATTTGGAATTGGAAGATGTGAATCACTATGATAGGAATTTTGTTTTGGCTCTCTGTGACTTATGTGACTAGGCAAACAATAACGCTTCTCTAGGACTCAGTTTCCTTCTCTGTAAAAATGAGACAATTAGTGCAGAAAACTTCCAAGATTCCTTATAGTGCTAAACTCTACTTTCCTAAGATTAAGCACTAATGAACTTAACGTGGAAAATGGCTTATTCTTCTTGTATCATATCTTCCTTACTAGACTGTGATCTCTGAGGGCAGCAATTATGCCTTATCTAAACTCTGAATCTCTCTTAGAGCCTAGTATAGTGTTCTCTGTATACACTAAGTGATTATTAAACATTTGTTTAGGAAATGAGGGGATTATATAAAGCTCTAGCCACAAGAACCTTCTCCAGTTTCTTAAATGGTGGCAGCACTTAAGAAGTTTACTGTGTTGGAACAGGACTAGAAGCCAGAATCTGTAATTCTTACTTCAGTATCTTGCCAAAAGGAAAAAAAAAGAATATAGAAAAGCAGGTGCAACGCCAATAACGGAGTCCTGGTGGGACATCTTGGAGATTCTCCAGAAATTACTGTCCTGGAAAAGAAGCTTCCCAGGGGGTCTGTCCATTGATAGTGACTTAACCCATTCCCTTATACTCCCTCCCCATAGTATTCCCTAACCTGATGATATTAACACCTGTATATGCATATTCTCTTGTGCATCAATTCAAAGAATCCTGTTGGGTCTGAAATGAAAGAACATGGGAATGGATAGAAGACCCATGGGTAAAGGGTCTGCCTAATCCACCATTGCTGCTGTGACTTTCCCCCACTAATCCCCATTTCATTAAGCAATATTGACTTTAATTAGTTTTCCTCCAGAACAAAAAGCCAGCACTCTCCTCTGCCCATCTCCAGTTGAGATCCATTAAAAAACAAACAAACAAACAAACAATAATAAAGGAGAGTAGCCAGGATACCCTCCTCTGTGCTGTTAGAATTTATCTCCTTGAGCATTAATAAGAAGGGAAACCCCTCATGGGTTAAGAGCAAGAATGGGCTGTTTGGGGACAAGTAGTCTTCTATCCCCATGGATAGTTATTCATTCATTTATTTATTTATTCATTTATTTATTTATTCATTTATTCAGCCCACCCACCTCTTTTCACAGCTGCAAATGCCTTTTGATAAGAATTTTGCATTATGAAAGGTGCTGGGAATGTGTTAGGAACAGAAGGTTCTGAATTCTGCTGGGCTGTTAATAACTTGCGAGGAATGTCAGCAACGAAGTAACAATAGGCGGGTGTTAAGCTAGAAAAGGCAGCATTGAGGGATGCTGTCTCTAGAGCCAAGCTCCCTTGGCCTCTGTTTTCAGTGAGGGTTATCAGGGGTGCAGAGAGAGAGAGAGACACCAAGGGGAATCTGCCAGAATCCAGGTAGAAATCACATGACTGGCTCGGACTTGGACTTGGAAGGCTGCTTTGCTTCTTGGCCATGGCACTCTTAAGATGGAGCCAAAAGCAGTGCAGACCTGGCAATCCTAATGCCTGGGATGTGATGGGAAATTGTGAGAACTCAAAAATTATAACAATGTATATAGCACTTCTTTTTAGAGTGGGTAGCAACTCTATAGGCCCCAAAGAAACAATAAGGAGCTCGTTAATAGAGGGCCCACGATGTACCAGGGACAGAGCAGAATGCTGAGTATACAAAGCAGTCTCTTCTGCCCTCCATGGACCTTCATTCTGAGGTGATCTGGCACAAGCAAAACACATTTGTATGAATTTGGGACTTGACGGTCTCCTGTAATATGAAGAGTGAAGAGAGGAGGCCAAGATGGTGACTTGGCACTGGAGAGAATTGGAGAGATATTTTGCAGCTTACTATTGTGAGACTAAGACCACATTCTTATATGGTTGTCAGATTGTTCTTAGATCTAAAGAATTTACACTAAGGGAAGAATGCAGAAAGGAAAAGGTGGCTTGCTCATTTCTTTGAAAAAGTAGGAAAATAGCCTTGACTGTGCCCATGTAAACAAGCTATAGCAAAGGCTAGGGCCTGACCCTGGAATTTACTTCTTCTTGCTGTTGTTCAGTCATGTCTGAATCTTTGTGACCCAATTTAGGATTTTCTTGGCAGAAACGCTGAAGTGGTTTGCCTTTTCTTTCTCTAGCTCATATTACAGATGAGGAAACTGAAGCAAACAGGGTTAAGCGACTTGCCCAGGGTCATACGGACTCCCCCAATTCTGTAGAATGCTGCCTCAGAAGATATTTCAAGTATAAAGGCCCTCCCTTTGGAAAGTTAGAAAAATATTTGTAGGAAAACTGATAGAAGAGGAATAGGGCAAGGTAGGTGACACAGCTGATAGAAGGTTGGACTTAGAGGCAAGAAGACTTACCTCAGCTACTTAGCTTCTGCTACCCATGTGACCCTGTGTGAATCACATAACATCTCTTAGCCTTAGAGGCCTCATCTGTAAAAGGGGGATAATAATAGCATCTATTTCATAGAGTTATCATTCTGATCAAATCAGACATTCCAGATAATGCACTTCGCAAATCTTAAAACACTGTAGAAATGTAACTGTTATTATTATTATTTATTAAATACTGACAAACTGACCTTCACACACAATAATTTATCTTCTCTCTGGGCTTTGCACTGACTTCTTCCTCTATTCGCCTCCCCTACTTGGTGTCTTCTCTACCTCTGCAAATTGCCTTGTGTGTATTCTGTTCAGAGGTATGGTGGATGAAGAGATGGCTTTAGAGCCAGGAACACTTGGGTTCAAGTCTGACCTCTGGTCCATACTAGCTGTGTGACTCTGGGCAAGGCTGTTAACCTCTCAGTTCACTGGGCATCTCTCTAAGACTAACTTGCCAAGTAGATGTTGACAATGTTATCAATGAACTCACAGGTTCAGCCCCGATCCATAAATGTGTATGGTTTATATACATATGTGTACACTATGTATATGTGAGTATATGTTTATGTATATGTGTATGCACAAATGTGTATATATGTGTTTGTGTGTGTGTTTTTGTTCACTTGTGTCCAGTTTTCCAACTCTTCATGACCAATATTGTCTATGGAGTTTTCTTGGTAAAGATACTGGAGTGGTTTGCCATTTTCTTCTCCAGTGGAATATGGGAAAAAAGGTCAAATGACTTAACCAGGTGTCATGCAGCTGTTAAGTGAGTGAGGCTGGATTTGATTTCAGGTCTTCCTGATTCCAGGTCTAGTACTCTATTTACTGAACCACCTAGTTCCCTCCAAATTTACACAAATATATATTTATATGTATGTATGTATACATGCTGTCTGTCCTATTAAAATGTAAGCTCCTTGAAGATAAACATTGTTTCATTTTTGTCTTTGTAACTCACAGTGATAGGGATTTAATAAATACTTATTGATTGATTATTAGGCCACACACACACACACACACACACACACACACACACACACACACCCAAACCCACACAGCTATCAGGACTCTTTGATAATTCTTTGATTTCACTGTTGTGAAGACATTGTCCAGTTATGTGGTATGGAATCTAAATAGAAATAGGGGCTGCTAAAACATAAAGATGTAAGCGTCTCTCTGGGCCACATGTTGACTCAGATAACCACATGGTAACATTATCTATTTTGTACCATATTTTTATTTTTCTTTTGTTAGACATTTCCCAATTACATTTCAATCTGGGCTGGGCAGCAGTGGGGAGTATAGCAGGCTGCCCAAATGCAACCTATAGCTTGGTTTTGTGCCGGACAGCTCTAGGGCAGATCACAACTTCTAGATCTCTTAGCATGGCTATTGTGCCAGTTATTGTTTTGTCCTTAATTTGCTCTTGGGGTGATCTATCTTTATTGGGTATCTTGCCAAGCTTTTTGTAAACTCATCTCTTCTTCCACTTCTACTTGCTACTCTATGAGATTACACAAATAAATATTTCCACTTCATCTTCCTTTCTCTCCTGTAAGATTTTACCAAAGAATTTTTATTCTCATTCCACCTTCATTTGAGTGTTGCCCTTCACTGCTAACTTTCCACTTGGAAAGGAGATTAAGTGTTTGCTGGCTAAGACAGTTTCTAGCCTCTTTTACTCTCCTTATTGTGGTGATTTATTTACATTGGTTATACTTTCTTAGGAAATGGTGATAGTCTGTTAACATTCCTTATGTTTTTTTTTTTTTTAGCATCAGCAGCTTGTTTTAGTAGGCTCAGTTAGAGTTGTTTTAATTGCATGCCATATCTTCTTCCCATTTTATTTTCATCTAATTTCATACTGATTTTGATCTTTGCTCTAACAAGTTGATGGTATGACTATATACAGACAACTGATTCAGAAATAGCTTTCATAATTCTAACCAATATTTTCCTAAGGTGAAATTAATTTCATTTAAAAATTTCATTCAGTGCTTGCCATGTTCAGAATGCTCTGGTTCTTTTCTTAAAGAAAGTAATCATGGGGCAGCTAGGTGGCGCAGTGGATAAAGCACCAGCCCTGGATTCAGGAGGACCTGAGTTCAAATCCAGCCTCAGACACTTGACACTTACTAGCTGTCTGACCCTGGGCAAGTCACTTAACCCCAATTGCCCCACCAAACAAAAACAAAAAACAAAAAAAGAAAGTAATCATGATACATATGCATGTGGAGTTGACAAATATTTGGCCTCATTCATATCTCACTCTTGAGCCATAATTCCTAACAAATTTTTCACAGCCCTCCCCAATGCCAACCTTTGCTTTGAAGATACTGAGTACCAAAGTATATGTTGGCTTAACTTGGAAGGTCTTATTAAGGTCTTAGAATTGCCTTGTCTCTCTATTCCCTGAAATGGAGGTTGGCATTTAAAGTACAACAGTCTTCATGATGTTTTTTTTTTTTTTTTAGGGAGAGGGGAAGGGAATTGATGTTATTAATTTGTTTTTTTTTTCATTGTTTTTGAAGAGGACCAATGACATCATGGCGTGATTTCTTGATGTTTGAGTTAAGTGGATTTAAGTGAGACACAGTTGTATGAAGTCGTTAGCCTCACTCTCTCTTCTAGGAGTCATCAAAGTCTAGTGGCAGGATGAAAGTCAAGACGACAGGAAGTGGCTTGGGATACAGTGGATGACCTTGGCATCTTAGATGTCTGACCAAGGTCTAAGTGCCCCATAGCACCTGCTTTAACTGCCTTCGTGGCCATTTGGACAAATTGTTCTTATCTGCCCATTCCACTGAGGGAAGTCTTCACACATTTGGGGTAGACATCTCCTGAACTCTCCAACAGATTTTGGCCATTGGTTACCTTGAACCTGGCTTAGGCCATCTCCCAAGACAGTTTACCAGAGTGTGGCTACACCTGCTACAGTTTCTGGGAGCCCCAGGTGAGAGTTAGGGGACAAGTACACACCAAAGGTAGATGAGCAGCCCAGAAAAGGGCTTGAGAAGCCCTCATACCACAGGTGCTAGTTCCCCCTTGAATACCCCAATAATCATTTATTAAATACATACTGTGTGCTTGACATCATGTTAAACACTTTTTTACAAATATTATCTTATTTGATCCTCTCAACAGCTCTGCTAGGTAGGTGCTGCAATTACTCATTATGAACACAGAAACATAAGATGACCAAATGTCCCAGGAAATGCCATATAAGGCCCCTCTGCTAATTACCATCTTTTCTTCCCTAAAGAAGGCCCGTGAGCCATCTTTCCATTTGCTTGCAACTTCCTTTTGTCTTGTCATTTTCATAAAGTTAATATTTATAGCATTAATTTCCTCCAGCAGTATATCAACTCAGTCATTGGATACCCATTTTGTTCTTAGAACATCAGGTATGAAATTAATGTTTATATGTAAGCCTAAAACCTGTGTAATTTTTGCCACAGTTGGATCTCTTTTTGTCACTCTGCTATCATACTTGAAAAGGATGCCAGACAGGCTGGAGGACTAGTTTTTGATTTTTGATTTTTATTTTTTTCATGGGTTGCTATAACCAAAGAATTCACCTACTGGTCAGCCTGCTTAAGTGGCTGGTTTTCAGAATGCAGACAGAGTCTGTCATTAGAACTAAACACACACACACACACACACACACACACACATCATATACTTTGAGTTAGTGGATTTCAGCAGCATCTCAGGGGGTTCCAATAATTCAACTTTCTTGTGGTGCATTAGTGGAATGTAGGAGGGATTGGCTATCCAGAAACCCATGGCCATTTGTTATTTATTCTGCATGCTGTCCCATCTTCCCACTGACCCGAAGCCAACTTTTGACATTTTCCATCTGGCAATTTATACACTATCACCTGCAAGCCTTCCCATAGAACTTGTGTTTTTGATCTCATACAAACTCCTCTCTCCGATCTACTGATGAAATAATAAATCTGGGGACCTTTGAAGATAGTGCACTGTGGGAGAGAGCAAGCGCAAATGAAAATCTTTTTCAATACTTAAGAGTCCTAAATGTTATGTCCCCACCAGTGATGAGTAGGATGTTGAGTGTGGCTCATTTTAGAACCGTTTATCAAAGATGTGTCCCTAAAAGCCTGTAATTTGCAACACAATATAAACTCTATTGTAAAGGTAGTGGCAGTTCTTCATTAACTAGTATTATTCACAGCAATTGTGTCAGTTACATTTGGGATTTATCAATACTTCTGGAACCATGGCAACTATTTTATGTAATTAGGGGCAGCTAGGTGGCACAGTGGATAGAGTAGCGACCCTGGATTCAGGAGGACCTAAGTTCAAATGTGGCCTCAGACCCTTGACACTTACTAGCTGTGTGACCCTGGGCAAGTCACTTAACCACAATTGCCTCACCCAAAATAAATAAATAAATAAAATATTTTATGTAATTAAACTAAAAGACACAGTTGTTGCTACTTTCAAAGAGCTTACAATCTAAAAACATGTCTCTCTGTGTCTCTCTGTGTCTCTCTGCGTCTCTCTGCGTCTCTCTGCGTCTCTCTGTGTCTCTCTGTTCCTCTCTGTCTCTCCCCCTCTACTCCCTCCCTTCCCTTTCCCCTCTTCCCCCACATCTCTCTCTCTCTCTCTCTCTCTGATTGATCTTCCTAAAATGTGGGCTTTGTTCATGTTTTTCCCTTACTCAGAAATCTTTAATGCCTGCCCAATAACAACTAAAACCCCTGAGATTCCAGGACCCCCACAGTTGGCTTTCACACTACCTTTTTACCTTCATTTCTCATGACTATTCTCCATGAACCCCCTGGGTTAGGCATACTGGCTTCTCAAATACAACTTGCCCTTTTGGGTCTCCCATATTTTTTGCTTGTGCCATTTTATCTGTCTATAATGTCTTTGTTCCACCTCTGCCTATACAAATCCTGTCCATATTCTAAGAGACAACTGAAATTCTAATCATCCTATAGAGATTTCTTAGACCATAGATTAAAATGTCCTCTATCTCTTTAGATTTCCTACCCCAATGACTGTCTGTATTCTCTTCTTCACAATTAATTATATGTGGCTTTATGGCCACTTCTCTTCTACTATTGTGTTGAACTATTATTTAAATCCATTATTGTTGCTTGTTTTTTTTCAAATGTTGATATCTTCTATCTTTTAATTGATTATGAATTCCTTTTGGACTATCTCCTCCTCCTTTGTGTTTTCTATAGGCCCCACCCTTATATACTGCATATAACTTATTTTATGTTTGCTAATTAGATTTGTTTATTTGACCAGATTGGAAATTTTCACATTGGAGTGAAAAACAGAGACAATTAACTACTTTCCTTCTGCAGGTGGTGGTGAGAAACTTATGAGCTAAGTGTGACTCATATATGGGTTTATTCCCCACAAAAGTATCCTGGATAATATCCAATAACAACACTAATAGACTACATTAAGACCCACCATAACATAGTAAAACACAGTATAATAGTTTTTGACCCTATGTTCCTGATTGATTCTATTTTTAAAGACTTTACTTCAATCAGAAAATAGTGAAGCTCTTTTTCATTGGAGCCAAGATGGTGGAGAAAAGGCACTGAGCTCTCAAACTCATGACACGATCACTCCAAAAAACATATAAATAATGCCATAGGACAATGCCTGGAGCAGCAACACCCACAGAAGAATGTGCTGAAATCATCTTCTAAACAAGAATGGCTGAGAAGGTCAGAAGGAGAGAGCTGCTGTGCTGAGATAGGAGTGGAACCCAACCCCACAGTCACCCTTACACAGATCCAGTCTCAGGAAGGCCTAACCAGAGAAGGAGACCCTCAGAGCTTCTGAATCAGCTGAAGCACCAGTGTCATTTGTAACTAAGCTCACAGTCTGGTGAGTGGGCTGAGCCCTTGGCATAGACTACAGGGGTCTATGCTGGTGCTAAGGCAGAACTTGGATTTTACACCCCTGCTGAGAACCAGGAGGTAGGCTTGAGTAGCTGTGGCCCAGGTTGGGGAGGGGTACAGGCCCGTCTGAGATGACAACCACAACATACAAAGCTGGTTGATTAGCAAGTTGGTCTGGGGTCATATACAGACCAAGGAACAGGCCAAGTGAGTAAAGAAACTGATCCTCCTCCAATCATACCACCTGGGACTTCTGAAGATTGGGATAGTGTCGCCTGGAAACAGTGCCCCACTTTAAGGAGCTAAAAGTCAAGTAAAAGAAAGACAAGATGAGCAGACAGAGAAAGGTGAGGACCATAGAAAGTTTCTTCAGTGACAAGGAGGATCGAGGTGTACCCTCAGAGGAAGATGTCAACATCAGGGCCCCTATATCTAAAGCTTCCAAGAAAAATATGAATTGGGCTCAGGCCATAGAGGCCCTCAAAAAGGATTTTGAAGATAAAGTTAGAGTGTAAGGGGGCTAAAATTCTAGCTAGTCTGTCTAAAATCTAATGAGTGGTTGCAAATAAATTATAAGCTTTAGCAAGAGTTAGACTTTTAAGCATTTATTAAGGAGAATAAGAATTTGGTGAAGAGAAAGGCCTAGATTCATCTATCTATTAAAGGGAGAGAACATTCCTAGCTCTACTCTCCACCAGAGTTCACATGAAAGAGAGCAAGTCAGAGGGCCAGCCTCCCCCTTATTCCTCCCACAAGCAAACATCACTTCCTGACACCAAAGAAAAGATGCGTGGTCTTGCCCTCAGAGAACTTCTCCTCATGGTGGAGCTTTCCTACAGTGAGTCTCCAGCAGGTGGTGTCATTCCAATCGTTACAAGAGGTACAGGAAAAGAGGGAAAGAGAAATGAGGGTGATGCAGGAAAGACATGAGAAAAAAGTCAACAGATTGAAAAGTCAAATTGGCCAAATGGAAAAGGAGGTACAAAAGCTCTTTGATGAAAATAATTGCCTAAAAATTAGGATTGAACAAATGGAAGCTAGTGACTTTATGAGAAACCAAGACACAATAAAGCAAATCCAAATGAATAAAAAAAAAATAGAGGGCAATGTGAAATATCTTCTTGGAAAAACTGCTTACCTGGAAATAGGTCCAGGAGAGATAATTTGAAAATTATTGGTCTACCTGAAAACCATGATCAAGGAAAAAGCTTAGACATCATCTTCCTAGAAATTGTCAGGGAAAATTGCCCTGATATTCTAGAAGCAGAAGGTAAAATAGAAATTGAAAGAATCCACCAATCACCTCCAGAAAGAGATTCCAAAAGGAAAACTCCTAGGAATATTATAGCCAAATTCCAGAGCTCTCAGGTCAAGGAGAAAATAATGCAAGCAGCCAAAAAGAAATAATTCCAGTACTGTGGAACCCCAGTCAGGATAGCACAAGAACTAGCAGCTTCTACCTTAAAGGATAAGAGGGCATGGAATATGATATTCCAGAGGGCAAAGCAATTGGAATTACAACCAAGAATCACCTACCCAGCAAAACCTCTTTCAGAGGAAAAAATGGCACTTTAATGAAAAAGAGGACTTTCAGATATTCATGATGAAAAGACCTGAACTGAATGGCAAATTTGACTTTCAAATATAAGACCCTGGAGAACCATAAAAAATTGGAGTTGGGGGACATACCTGGGGTTGTGCACTGGGTGACCATTTTGTGTCTGAGGCCGGGTTTTGGCTGGGAGCCCCCTGGGTCCAGGGGGGATGCTTTGTCCACTGTGTCACTTAGCTGCCTCATGATGACATCTTTAGGGTTAAATTGAGGGGTGAGGGGAATGCACTGGGGGAGGGGGGAAGGGCAGAGGTGAAATCCTACATGAAAGAAACAGGAAAAGGCTTATGGTGTGGGGGAGGGGTAGGACAGTTTACACTCATCAGAAAAGGCTCAAAGACCTTAAACTCTTCAGGGTTGCCTCAAGGAGGGATTAACATGAGCTTGTGTGTGCACGCGTGCGCGCGCGCACACACACACACACACACACACACACAAAACTGGGTGGAATAATATATTTAATCTGGGCAGTAAATGATCCTAACACTCATCAGAATTGGCTCAAGGAGGGAATAACATACACACTCAATTGGGTGGAGTAATCTCTCTAACCCTGTAGGAAAATAGGAGGGGAAGTGGATAAAGAGAGAGGGGCAAAAGAAGGAAGGGCAGATTGGGGTAGGGGACGAACAAAAGCAAATCCCTTTTGAAGAGAGATAGAATGAAAGAAGATGGATAATAGAATAAATTTCACGGGGAAGGGAATAGGATGGAAGGGAAACAGTTAACAATAGTAATCATGAAAAAGAGAAAAGAGGAAAAAATTGTACAAAAATATTTATAGCAACTCTTTGTGGTGGCTAAGAATTGGGAATCAAGGGAATGCCCATCTGTAAGGGGCCAAAAATTCTAGCTATACTATGTAAAATCTAATGAGTGGTCACCAATAAATTATAAACTTTAGCAAGAGTATTTAAAAAGAGTATTAGTGCGTGTAAAAATTTGTAACAATATTAAAGTTTATATATCTGTATGTTTTCTTTTCTAACCACTTTTCAAATGCAGTTTGGAATGAGACTTGCGTATAAAAATTTGTAACAATATTAAAGTTTATAAAGAGCATAAGGATCAGAGAGAAAGGTAAAAATCTAACTATTTCTAAGAGACCCCAGCATCCGACCTGACATGGCGAGGTCAGGAAACAAAAGAGGAAAAAGCCCTCTGCCGGCATCCCCTCTCTACTTCGTGTCCTTCTCCCAGAAATGGGAGGCTGCTCAGGTTGATTGGCTGGTAACCTTGATAGACAGTACCCACGAGCAAATATCACTTCCTGACGCCAAGGACCTTGACCACATGGCTTGCCCTCAGACCCCTCTCCTCTTAGTGGAGCTTTCCTACAGTAGCTCTCTAGCAGGTGGCATCATTCCAATTGTTACACATCAATTGAGGAATGATGGAAAATGCTGTGCTATATGATTGTGGTGGAATGGTATTGTGCTATAGGAAATGACAATCAGGATGATCCCAGAAAAACCTGGAAGGACTCATGAACTGATGTATAGTGAAGTGAGCAGAGCTGGGAGGACATTGTGCATAGTGACAGCAGTATTGTTCAATGACCAATTATGAATGACTTAACTACTTTCAGCAATGCAATGATCCAAGAAAATCCCAAGGGACTAATTATGAAGCAAACTATCCACACCCATAGAAAGAACTGATAAAAAGAGCACTTGTGGATTGTATATATATAATCTGGTTGCTGTCTTGTGGAGTGGTGAGGAAAGGGAGGGAGGGAGAAAAATGTGGAACTCTAAATCTTATGAAAATGAATGTTGAAAATTACCCTTACATGTAACTGGAAAAAAATAAAAAAAATGTTTGTTGCAAAGAAAAAAACAAAAACAAAAAAGTCCACCAAGTCTAGATTTATGATCCTATGACATAAAAAATTTTAAAAATATATATTAAAAAAAAAGAGAGAAAAAATGGCAGCTGGATTTTCCTGGGGCAGTGCTGGAAAATTACAAGAGATAACCAACTTTCTTCCCGTTACCTCTAACCTCTGCTTTGTGTGCCCCAACTGAGGAGATGCTGAGAGTTAGAGAAAGGACCTGAGATGTCTGTTAATCCAGCCACTTTGTTTTACTGCTGATAAAAGTGAGACAGAGAATCAATCATCCAACAAGCATTTATTCAGTACCTATTATGTCAGGCATTATGAAAAAAATTAAAATAGCTTTTGCCTCAAAAAAGAATTTATATTCTATTAGAGGAAAATGCATATACATATCAGTATATCTATACACACATATGTATATCAATGCAAACATATACACAATACACATTTCTGTGTATAAATAAGTATACATGTATATCTATACACAAATGCACACATAAATATATGTAAATATGAGATGTATAGAAAATAAAAATACTTTGGGCAGTATACTAGCAGTTGGAGCTATCAGGAAAGGCCCCATCTTAGGGGTGGTACTTGACTTGATTCTTGAAGGAAGTTAGGAATTCTAAGAAACAAATGATAAGGGAATGCATTTCAGGCATCAGGGACAGCTCATACAAAGGCAATGAAAACAGAAATCCAATGTTGCATAAGGAACAGCAAATACTCTGTTAGGGCTTCTTAAACTTCTTCAACTTGAGACCTCTTTTCTCCTGAGAAATTTTTACACGACGCTGGGTTTATAAAATAGGTACACAGAGTTTTTTACTGTTGCCAAATTTTTCACACCCCCACATTCAGTTACATGACCCCACCCCATATGGGGTCATGACCCACAGTTTAAGAAGATTTGTTTGCTGTAGGTCAACCTTGTTGGAACACTACTTATGAGAGAATAATGTGTAAGAAGTATGTAAAGGTATGTTAAACCAGATTGTGAAGTTAAATGTCAAAGGGAGGAATTTATATTTTTTCCTATAAGGCATAGGGAATGACGGGAACCTTTTGAGCAGGAGAACATGATCAGACTCCTGTTTTAGTAATATTACTTTTGCAGCTGTGTGGAGGATTAGAAAGAGGTAGGGAGCACAATTAGGAAGCAATTATGGTAGTTCTGGTAAGAGATGATGAGAGCTTCAATGAAGGTACTGTGGTGTGAGTAGAGAGAAGATAGATGAGAGAAATTTTGGTAACTTTAGAGAGAACATTTTTGTTTGAGTCCTGAGGTAAGAAGATGAACTTAAAGGAGTCAAGAATTGAGAAGAAATGAAGTGGAGGAAACAAGTGTAAACAGCTGTACCTAGAAGTATGTATTATGAGAAAGGGAGGAGAGACATGAAGGTAGCTCAAGGTAATAGTGTCAAGTGAGGGTAGTTTGTTTTCTTTAAAATTGAAGAGACTTAGGAAAGTTTGTAAAGGTAAAGGGGAGGGAACTGGTAGATAGGGACAGGTTGAAGGAAAGATGGAGGGATGATTAGAGAAGCAATCTGAACCCAAGTACTCATCTTCTCCTTTTTCCTCCTCTGACCCTCACCTCCTGGCTTCATTGTTATCCTCACTACCTCATCCAGCTGGGCTCAACTCCAATTACCATCTCCTTTCTCCTCAGGAGCTTACAGACTCCCCTGGCCTTACCACCACCTGTTTCTGTCTACTGTTAGGAGGGCCTCCCAGCCTCACAGGTTGCAATATTCCCACCTACCATGAGGCTGAACCTCAAATGAGAACTTTGAACAATCTACTCCTTTATCTCCCTCAATTAACCTCTCTCTAACCACTGATGCTCTACCTGGACTCATCCCTTAGCAGGTAGAAAGCTCCCTTTCCTTTATACTCTTTCTTTCTCAGTGATTTTGAACCTCTAGCTGATTTACAAGCCCTGTTCCCCATTCCCAATTGCCCATGCCCTTACTTCCATCGACCTCAATTCAATTCTTACAAAGTCCTGTCCCAAATATGCCTTCTCCTTCCAGTATGCCCCTCAGAATATCTGTTTCAAACAGATTTCCTTTTTTCTTAAATCTTTTTCTTTCTCATTCCTTCCATCTTCAGGCATTGACTGAGACCCAGATCTCTTCTGACATTCATTCATTCCTTCATAACTACTCTTTCCATCACTGGATGCACTTTCCCCCCCAGTAGTCATTGTAGAGGAGTTAGAATGTTTCTTACTCCCTATGACCAATTCTAAGACTCTGTCTTTCTCATTCAGCAACCTTTCCTCTTCTGAAGTTCATGCTAGTTAAATTTATTACCCAATCTATATATTTGTGGTGTGAGAACTGATAAACCACACTGACTCTCTTATGACTCAATTCTGGATCTAGCTCAGTTCCTTTTTATTCAATTATGGGTCTAGTCCAATTTCTGTCTTGCGCGAAAACTTGATTGCATTATTTGAACCTACCCCAGTGTATCTAGGAAGTTGTATCACCTCTACCTGCTCTTTAGAGATTCTTAACTAAGGGCCTAGGTTATGCTGACCAATGACCCAGTCAGATTCAAAGACCGATGGAAAGATTTTTATCAAAATTATACATCTAAAAGAGTCCAAATGTCTTCTCAGAAAACTGGCCCTGTATTGGTCAGTCAGTTATTGTTTCCATGTTCCTTTGATTGAACACAGACACTTGGGGTGGGGGAACAACTCTTTCTGATTTCAAGGAATTTTACCTGTGTTCTCCCCTTCCCAACTTGGAAAGTCCTTAATCTTTCCTTCAATTAAAAATCAGATTAATTTTGTATCCTGGTTAAATCATTTTCTTTTAATTAATTGGTCTTATTTGATTAATTCTTTTTAATGCATAAAAATCTGTCTCCCTCTGTATTCAGGGTCCAGTGCCAAAGCTGAGGAGGCCTGGTCTCAATTTATTATGCCGTTGGCATGCATTGCTTAATAAACTGATATATTAGGAAAATCAGACCTGTTTCCTCAGTCATTTCATCTCTCACCTGCCATAGTTGTGAATCTCTATCAACCTCCAGGATAAACTTCATTTTTCCTCAGAGAGCTTAGTGCTAGGATCACAATTTTCCTCTCTGTCACAACTACTAACCTTTTCCAGGGGACTTCAGAATACATGCTGATGCTTCCTTAAATACCCCCCACACATACACAGTTCTCACTTCCTCAATATGCTCAATTCCTACGACACAACTCCTCCACTTTACCTCAGCTACTCAGAAATGGTCATACCTGTGGTTTTCCATCATTCCACAAATATTTTACTTCTATACACGTGAATTAAAAAACTAACTGGCCACTGACTTTTACCATGCCATCTTTCCCTAAGTCTTATACCCAAACCTTATTTTTCTTCCTTACTGTGTCCACCAATTATGCCACCTATCAATTCTTTCCTAGGTCATCTTCTCTGAATTTTCTGCACTTTCCTCTTTTCCCTATATTGACCTGTTGGCAACCCATTCCAACTCTACACTACCTTCTGTTTTCAATACCTTTAACCCTTTGTCCTTTTGTCAACTACACCTTGCCAAAACCCAACCTTAGATTACTTTCACCAGCTACATTCTTCATTCCTATTCATATGCTGTAGAACAGAGCTGTAGAAAATTACCAAACCTTACTGATTGGGTCCATTTTGAATTTATCTAATCTCAACTAGGCTCTCACTGCAATAAGGCAGTCATTCTATTCCTCTCTAATCAATTCATTAACCCACTCTCTACAGCAGCTCTTATAAGCTGAGGACCTTCACTCATACTTCACTCCCCCCCCCCTTCCACAAAGAGGCCACTTGCTGATATCTTTTTCTATTTCACTTTTCCTCATCTCACATCAATCAGACAATAATAATCAGACAATAATAAAGTTTCCTTTATTATCTCCTCCTTCACTCCTGTCTTGGATGAAGTGGCCCTTATCTTTGATAAAACTAACCCTTTTATATTCATCCCTGATCCTATTCATTCTCACATTCTCTAGTATATTCACATGCTATAATTCCCCACTCTTTATAATCTTTAATCTCTTCTTGTCTATTGGCTCTTGCTGCTTACAAATATGTCTCCTTCATTCTTGAACAACTTTCATTTGATCAAATCATCAAGATATTGTCCTGGGGGCAGCTAGGTGGCGCAGTAGATAGAGCACCGGCCCTGGAGTCAGGAGTACCTGAGTTCAAATCTTGCCTCAGACACTTAACACTTACTAGCTGTGTGACCTTGGGCAAGTCACTTAACCCCAATTGCCTCACTAAAAAAAAAAAAAAAGATATTGTCCTATACCTCTCCTTCCACTTTCAGTTAAACTGGAGAAAGTATCTCCAATTTCATTCACTTCTAAGCCCTCTAAAATCTGGCTTTTAACTTTATCATTCAGATAAAAGTGTGCTATGTTGCCAATGATCTCTTAATTTCCAAATCTAATGGCCTTTTCCCAATCCTTATCTTTCTTAACCTCTTTTAAGTCTTTACTCTCTTGATCAGACTTTCCTCCTTTATATTTTCTTTTCTAAGTTCTTATGACACTCTTCTTTCTTGGTTCCCCTGTTATCTTTCTGACTGTCCCTTCTACATGAATCCTTGCTGTCCCCCAAAGGTATTTCCTAAGGCCTCTTCTCTTTTCTCTCCATACTCTCTCCCTTAGTGATACTGTCAGATCACATGGGTTCAGTGATCATTTCTATACAAATATTTTCTAGATCTATATAGTCTCTCTTCTGAGCTCCAATCATACATCGCCAATGGCCTTTTAAACTTGAACTAGGTGTCTTGTAGGTATCTTAAATTAAAAAAAAAATCTAAAACAGAATTTATTATCTTTTTGTCTAAACTCTCTCCTCTTCTGAACTTCTCTATTTCTGTAAATAGACATCCTCCAAGTTGCCCAGGCTTTCTCCCTCCACATATCCAATCCACTTATTTCCTTATTCATATCATCTGGCCGATATGTCCCTTTTTCATTACTCACATAATTGCCACCTTTGTTGGGCTCTCATGACCTTTCTCCTGAACTATTATAGTATCCTCCTAATTGGTCTACTTCAGTCCATCAACAACTCAATAGCCAGTGATTTTTCTAAAATATAGGTCTATTTCTGTCACTCACTACTCCATAAATTTTACTGTCTCCCTATTACCTTAGTGATCAATTATAAATACCTCTGTTTAGCATTTAAAGTTATTCATAGCATGGCCCCTTCCTATCTTATTAAAATTCTTAAATACTATACCCCTTCCCACTCTCTATGATCCAGACATCCTGGCATCACTTATTGTTCCTCTCACATGACATTCCTTACTACGTGCCTTTACACTGGCTGTCTGCCTTACATGGAATGATCTGCCCCTTCACTTTTGCCTCCTTCCTTTCAAAATTTAGCTCCTATCTCATCTCCTCCCAAAGACATTACCTAACCCCCTCCTAGTGTCTTTTCCTCTGAGATTACTTCTTACTTATCATATCTATATATATATGATATATATATTTATATATATCTTGCATATACCTAGGTATTTATATTTTGTCTCCCTAATTTGTATGCAGATTCCCTGAAGACAAGGACTATTTTTTGCTATTCTTGGTATTCCTAATAGTTAACACAATCCCTGACTGGTATTAAGTGCTTAATAATTATTTTGACTACTTGACTAATTGAGGAAAGAAAAGAAGATTTGGACCAACAAATGTAAGGGAAGTTGAACAATCAATACAGAAGAGGTGGGGGCCTGGATAAAGTTATTGAGCATCTACATCCATCCATCCATCCATCCATCCATCCATCCATCCATCCAACCATCCATCCATTCCCCCCCACCTTGGGGTAAAATGGGGGTTAAGTGACTTGCCCAGGGTCACACAGCTAGTAAGTGTGAAGAGCCTGATGCTTGATTTGAACTCAGGTCCTCCCGATTCCAGGGCCGGTACTTTGTCCACTGCACTACCTAGCTGTCCCCTTGAGCATATATTTGTGATGGATTTGGTTAGCATAGATATGTGACATCTCTCAGAACTGTTGAAAAGCACCTGAATAACAGCTGAGGAATCAGATGTTGAGAGTGATCCAGTGTTTGGAATTTGGCAAGGCAGAAAGCATTTAGAATAATAAGGATAGGATATTTAAGAGTAAAAGGAAATGTAAAATTGAACTGGTTAACTGTAAGTGTAAGATTCCAAAAGAACATGCTAAGTGACTTGCTTAGGGTCATACAGTTAGAGGCAGAGTTGGGATTTGAACTCAGGTCCTCAGACTCCAAAACCATTGTACTTTCTAGAGTGGGATAGATCTTTTTTTGTCACTGATTTATGGTTTTCAGGGGAGCTTTTCTCTTCTTATAGTGTCCTCATTCTACTACCTTCTGGGTTAAGTGTTTCTAGTTGGGCTCCCTGGACCTACTCCTCTCTAAAGTTTGATTCAAAACAGCCAGGGCTAATTCTTTCTTGAAGGTGTGGGAAGCAACATAGGTTGAAGGTGCCCCCTTATGACTCTGGATCAAAGAAGGACCTCATGAGATATCCATGGAGCAGTTTGTTCTTATCCTATGAACAAGATGAGAAACTGATGTTTTTGTAGTTGGAGAAAAGAAAAATTGAGGTACTGTGGGAGGTTTATTATGATAGAATTCATATAAGCTTAGATATCTGTGACAATCTTTGTTGTTTAGTCTATTAGTCATGTCTGACTCCTTGTGACCCCTATTTGTTGTTTCTTTTTGTTTGTTTGTTTTTGCCAAAGATACTGGAGTGGTTTGCCATTTCCTTCTCCATGTAAAGATCTAATTTAATTTTTGAAAAAATTTTAAAATTTTGGCTATGGGGGAACAAATTTCATATGTAGGAAACTGTTTTCCCTTTTTAAAGGTTAATATGTGTATACACACCCCTATGTGTGTATGTGTGCATGTATACTTGATAGAGCATAATTTATTAATACAAAATATTAAAGTTTAAAACCGCACCAAAATTTTTGGGACACTGTATATGCATATATTGCATATATGCATACACATAACTACACAGACCCCTCACACATACCCTTTGTGTGTATATACACACATATTTGTTCAGTATTGTATACTCATGGTATTGATTTCTCAGTTTAGATGGGGTATATTTATCAAATGTGACAGAATATGGTTAAAATTTCTTGGAAAAAGGCATGGAGTTCATCCAAGGTGATGCTATTGAATAATAGTGGGCAGTATAACAGCTATGACAATTCTGTATTAAATATTAGAAGAGTCTCAATTGAGTTAATCTTCATTTTAAAACTGAAGCCACTATCAAAGAAGACTAACCATAATGTGTGTTGGGATATACTGACATAGGATGAAGAAATAGGAAGGAATGTAGAAAGAAGTCTTCTTTTGCTAACTATACTCTAGATGAAGTGGAGTCCTCAGAGAATGTCTGGTAAATATTATGAGAGAGAGCAATGTTCAGCTCCCCTTGTAGTCAAAAGGATCCTGGGACCTTGATGAGGAGGGGCATTCCCTTTGTAGCACAGCCATCTGTGTCTTCCTATTTACAGTTGTAATTTATTCTGAGTACTGCCCTCATGGCCCTCTCAGACAGCCAAGGCTTTATTTAAATGGACATCTATCTGTTATTTACTACTCTATGGGGTGGATGGGGGCGGAGGAGGGGGGAGGAACCAAAGAAAGAGATGTTGGGAACAGTAGAAATGGAGGGAGAAAATGGCTCATTTATCAGTTTGGTAGAGAGAGGAAATCTTCCAGTTGTGACTATTGAGATGATGTCAAAGGGAAACCATGGGACATCCTCTCAGCATGGTGCTAGGACCAGTTCTGCAACAAGAGTCAGGACGGCCCCCCAGCCTGGATACAGGAGTTGTTGCAAGCTGAGAGCATGGCCCAGTGATTGTGCAGAAGCTTTTCACAGACTCTATAGACCTCTTGCCCCCTAAGGAGGAACATTCCCCCTACATGCTCTTCAGAGGCTTAAAGGAAAAAAAAAAGATAGCTTAGTTATTCCTGGCTCAGTGCCAGCCAACCTTAGCTGTCTGACTAGTGCTGGCTTTAGCTTGCCTGGTGTCCATGCCTAGGACCACTTTTACAAATGAGGGAATAACTTGTACCTCCCTGGTCTTTTGGAATAGAAGGGTATACTTGATTTCTTTTTTTGTTCATCTCTCTTTGGAGAGGGAAAAAATATTTTGTTTTGTCAAAAATACCTATACTACCCTACCAAAATCTCCCAACTCTTCCAAAAAAACTAACAACTTCCCTTCTCTTACTCCTTCTCTACCCACCAGTCCCACATAATATCTCAGTCTTGTTTTCATTTCTATGTCTCTTTCTAAAGTATTTTTTATTACTTCTATAATCTAAATGGCAATATAATACAGAAGTGATATTGGACTTATAATTAGTAAGACCTGGGTCTAAATTCAATCTTTGTCACTCTGTAGTGTTTTTGTTCATTTGTTTTTACCATGGGTTAGTCACTTAAACTTTCTAAGGTCCTGCTCTGAACTAGTTTCTTCATCTGTAAAATGAGGACAGTAGGATTAATAACTTTAATAGTTACCTCACTGATATCTTGCAAAGATCACATAAGATAATGTGTATAAAGTACCTTGAATACCTTAAAGTGGCGATTAATATTTACTTTTGTACTTCCCCAGTGCAGTCAACCTAGACTTTTATCACTAATAGCTAATTTAATTATTCTGGGTCATGGTTTAAAATATAAGAATGACAGTATCCTGGCCAGGAATGGAGTGTGTCTAACAAGGGCGTGTACATGTTTGCTTAGAGTCTTGCAATTTGAATTTAAAATCTTTAAACTAAAAAAAGGAAAACTCGGGAAAGAGTTTATGTTCATTCTCCAAATCATACACCATACAGAATATAGTAGTTACAATGTAAGAAGGAGAATAAGTAGTAGAAATACCAAGAAATTGGCAGGAGACAAAGTGAAAGAAAGAAGTCAGCAATACAACTCATAGCTTCAGATGTTTATATAGAAATCCAAGAATATATGGGTAATAGGCAATGTGGTCTAGTGATTCTACTGCAAGGAAAAAGAAGGATCTAGTGAATATCTCTGAGACAGTGAGATGAAACTGAAAAAGAGAATATAGATATAAAAGAGTAAACCTTACAGAAAAGTAACAACAGAGGGAAAATATGGTGAAGGGTTGGGGAAAATGATATTTTTGCAAAGATAATAACCCATTTGCAAATAGCATATAGATATATATGATCTAGAACAGGTGAGGAACAAGAGTGGTAGGAACATTGTGAAGAGCATTTCATTGAATATCAACAGACACAAATACAGAAGTGATGCTGTCATTGGAGAATACTACAGACCATCTAGATGAAAGAGGGAAAGAATAAAAAAAAGAGAATAGTTTGAGAAATCAGAATAATGTAGTAGTTATGGGGGAATTCTGTTGTTTTATTTGTCTTTTTCCTAGCTCGCACTCTTCATTAAACGTAGAACAGCTAATAATTTCTTGATATATTTTCATCATTCAAATGCTGAGGGAACAAATAAAAGGAACTTCTATTATGAATGCTATCCTTACAAAAATGGAGAAAGAGTTGGCTGGTGGGGTATATATGTAGGACCCTCTCATGGCTACATCCCAACTCGAACTTACTGGTTTGTCCACTGGGACAGTGACTATCTACCCCAGGTTTAAATTACTCTGTGGATCAGTATTCTTAAAACTATGGTTCACAAGGCCTCACTAGCTCATTTACTATAATAGCCAGTTAGTAGACATGATTAGCTCAGAGTAAAGGCATATACTGAGAGGGCACCTACGTGACAACACTAGTAGAGAAGTGTACAAATAGGGAACATTTCTCTTCTTATAGTGTCCTCATTCTACTACCTTCTTGGTTAAGTGTTTCTAGCTGGGCTCCCTGGACCTACTCCTCTCTAAAGCTTGATTCAAAACTGCCAGGGCTAATTCTTTCTCAAATTCATAGTTGATTCTCTTATGTGCTTTCAGGAGTAATACTCATTGAGTCTATTTATTTGTTCCATATTCAGCACTATATCTCCTACTAGGAACATAGCTCAATTGAGAGCTCTGGAAGGGTGCTCATAATCTGACTTTAATAGTGAGGACATACCTAGTCTGCATCTGAGGATCACCCTGGTTAGGTACAGAAAGACCCACCAGCAGTAGGTTGGGTATTAAGTGATGGATTCCTTTGCTATTGCAACCCAGAGCCACTTTAATAATGCCATTCCCCCATTCAAAGAGACTCCAGGATAAAATTCCTTAACCCAGCATTCTGGTCCTTCCCATAATCAGGACAAAATCATATTTCTAGCCCTATATCCTACTGCTCTCCAACAAAAACCTGATCCAGTCAGGCTATTTTACTTACTGCCCTTCAGATAGGTATTTTGCTCATGGCTTGCCTTCACTTAGTGTTCCATTTTTCAGGAATGACACCTCTTCTTCCAGTTCTCTGCTGACTTGAGACTTATCCACCCTTCAAAAGTTAGTTTAAGTCTTATCTCCTCTGAGAGCTTTCCCTGATTATGTAAACCCATAGTTTGCCTTCCTTTAAACCCTGAGCTACTTCATATTCATCTTATTCATTTGGATTTGTTATTTTGTTATATGGCTAGTTAACTTTCCCTGTATAAGTCTTTATACCTTTAAAACCTTTAACTAGGTTTTAAGCACTCTGAATCTTGGAGCTTTATCTTTTAGGTCTTCTCCATCTTCTCCTCCCCATCCTCTTCCTACCTAATGCTAAGGACAGTATTTTGCACATAGCAGGCTTTTTGATTCCTTACTATCTCTCTTCTCAATCTCAACCTTGTTTTGAAGTCGGTTCCTTCACATAGAAGTGTTTTGCTACCTGTTGAAACTGCTACGTTGGGTTTGCAAATAAGCCACAGATTTCCCCTTAGTGGACACACTCTGCCTCTGCCTTTCTCCATCTGTTCCTTCTCATTTCCCCGTGAACTCTCCCTCTCCTAGCTTCTTCCCTTTTCCAGACTCCTAACCCCAATCTCACCCAAATTTGACGTCTCCACCATCTCATTTCCTCTCTTTTCTGTTTGCTTGCTGTTCCCTATACTTCCAACTGTGTGTGTGTGTGTGTGTGTGTGTGTGTGTGTGTGTGTGTGTGTGTGTGTGTGTGTGAGAGAGAGAGAGAGAGAGAGAGAGAGAGAGAGAGAGAGAGAGAGAACACTAGGTTTTTCAATCTTTTAAAGTTGCATAGAAGCGAACACTGCAGCTAACAGAAGGTTGCCATCTAGTGGGCTTGAGGTGGACAGTTGAGGAAAGGGTGGGGTATCTGAGAAGGACACAGGGCCACAGAACAGTCTAGATGAGTGTTTAGATTCTTAGCTCTAAGTGCTCAACTTCTTTACAATCATAGCTCCAAGAAGAGAAACATCAATCAAACACTCTCTTCTTCCCCTTTTCTCTCCCCACCTCCATCTCTACTCCAGTTCTCATTTTAACAGCAAATCAAATGTCTTATTTTGACTTTTATATAGTTTCCCCCTCCTCTTTTCTTCCTTAAAAATTTGACATGATTATGCCTAATTCTGCATTGATGGCCTTGCTTAGCCTTGGTGGATGGGGTTGCTCTTATTGCATCTCTCCGAGAGGTCAGATTCTTTGTTCTTCCTTGATGTACCTGCTTTAGTCTTCTTACAGTATTGTCTGATCATTGAGTTCTAGATTGAATATTAAAGAATTGTCTAGAGCAGAGGGGTTGAACTCTTGGCAGGAAGCCAGAGGCAGACCATAACACTCCAAAGTATTGGGGGTGGGATGGGGAACAGAATAAAGTGTAATTGAGAAATATTTCCCAAAATAAATGCAATGAAATGCAATAAAACATAGGTAATATGAATGTGTGGTTTTTAAGTCCTTGTTACTTCTGCAGGGATCCCTAGGTATAGTTTAGTGGCCTCAGTTTATATTTGAGTTTGACCCCACTGGCCTAGATCACTGAGAAATTAAATGACTTCCCTAGAACCACATAGCTCATGCATGTCCAAGGCAAAACTTGAATTCAGGTTTTGCTGACTCTGAGGTCAGATCTCCATCTACTATGTCATGCTGTTTCACCAATGTGCTGTAATGATATGAAAAGGCAGGCACCAGATGCTTAAGCGATTTATCTAGTTATGCACAAAGTCAGATACTATATCTAGGAAGAGAATCTCCATCTTTCTGGCTGGGGGGCTCTATTCTTTGGTGAACAAAATCCAGTTTCCAGTTAAGATAATAATAGCTGACATTTATATAGCGCTTTAATGTTCAAAGTAATAAAGAAGAATGTCAGCCCTGAGCCAAGCAGATATGAAGAAATAGGCAGACCTAAAGTATGAGGAGGCTTTCATCTACCATGATTCCAGCCCCTCAGCTGGTTAACTCCCTGACCTTTCCCACTTCTAAGATGAAGCCTGTTGCTTTACAATGTCTTTGAGGACACTTAGCAATGGAGAATGCTTGCTACCGAGCTATTAAAGGGAGCACTGAGGACTGGAGGTTAGCAAGAAGCATTTCCTGCCATCTTGTATAAGTCAGGGAAAATGAATGGATGGTAAAGGAACAAACTTATTTTTTGCCTAAACCTCTTCCCAGCCCATCCCTCTCAGCTTTTTCCTGGCATTATGTTTAAAAAAATAAGAATCCAGATCTATGTTGTCCATGGTGAGTGTCCATCTGTATTCAGATTTAATAGGTTAGAAGTGTCCAGCCATTCAAGTCATCTGATTGGCTAAACATTCCTAAGTGTTTTAAAATGAGAAGAAAAAGGTGGGTGGTTTTCCCCCCTCTGTTTCCTTTTCATCCATACCAGAAAATAATGAAGCTTATGGTAGAGAATTTTAAGCAGCAGCTTCAGTCAGCCTGGGTGGTTTATAGAGATTAACTTACCCCCTCAGAATGTTCAGCAGCCAACCAGAAGGCTCACCCAAGCCAAGCCATTTTATAATTAAGTGATAATTGTTTTTTGGTGATTTTTTCCCCCGGGTAGCCTGAAGAAAGATAAACAGCTGCAGGAATCAATAAGCATCAAGGTCATGGGCTGAGTTATTTACTGATTCTCCTGCTATTTATCTCCAACTTTTCTCTGTACAAGGAAAAACAGTGTCTACTTCACAGAAGATTTAGAACGTACCTGGTTTAGTTTCATGCTTGTTGCCGCTTACAGATGCTTTTTTAAAAGCTGTGCAAAATCACTGGTTCCCAGACCAGGGTAAGGAGAAGGGAAGTCTTAGGGAAGAGACATAGGGTAGGACTGCCCCTGGGGCCAAAAGCAGGTTTACTGGGGGGGTGAGGGGTGGGGAGGAGGGAGTCCTTTATTGGAGCTCTTTTTTTTAGAATGGGGATAAATATCCTCCCTGGAAGCAAAGCCCAGTTGCTTTCTCTCAGTGGGATAATTGTCAAGCTAGATTTGTGTAGATAGATCAGTTCTAAGTAGAGTAAATTAATCACCATTTAGAAAGTGTGATAACAGAAATAAAGGAATTTGTTGGGAGGGGTTAGGATTTGAGACAATATCTTGACAATGGCCACTTATACTTATGATATTCTAGATCCTAAGTAAAGTAGGGATTCCAGGGAATCCAAGTTGATTAGCCATGCTTTGATGACAATTTAAAGTACTTTTGATACTTGAAATTAAAAACTCCCATTGGCTATGCTTTCCAAAAAATGATTTGGGGGTTATATAAATGAATTATGAACATACTATAAACCACACCATGGCACAATGGATTGTATCCACACAATGCAAACATCTGTATGAAAAGTAGAAATGCAGGTATATATCTAACTGTGATATGTATAAAATATGTGAATGATTATTTCAAATTTCAAATTCTGTATGAAGATCCTTATATTGTAGAGACTTCCCATCTTGATTTTAAAAAAGGGTAGAGAATAGAATCTGCAGATTATGGACAATTAATATTAAAAATAAGTTTTTATTGATATCATTTATTTTTATATAGCCATAATATCCTACAATGTGTCTCTCTTTTTCCTCTCAGGAAGCCATCTCATTTTAAAGACCAAAAAAAAAAAATCAGCAAAACTGATAAATACATCAAAAATACCTGAAAACATGTGTAAAGGATCACATTTGTGGACCTGTCACCCCTGTAAAAGGGTGCTATTGTCTTATACTTCTTCTTTTTTTTATGTATAAGGTATTTTATTTTTTCTGTTACATGTAAAGATAGTTCTCAACTTTTGTTTATACATGCTTTACAATTTCAGATTTTTCTCCCTCCCTCCCCTCCCTCCCCCCTCCCCTAGACAGCAGGTAATCTGATATAGGTTATATCTATATATCTCTATACATATACATATACATATATATATACACACACACACATATATATATACACATAATAACATTAATCCTATTTCTGCATTAATCCTGTTACAAGAGAAAAAATCAGAGCAGTGATGCAAAACCTCAAAATAGAAAAAAAAAACAACAGCACCCAAAACAAAAGAAATAATATGGTTCAATCAGCATCTATACTCCACAGTTCTTTTTTTCTTTTTCTTCCTTGGATTTGGAGATCCTCTTCTATCATGAGTTCCCTGGAACTCTTCTGTACCATTGCATTGGTGAGAAGAATATAGTCCATCACAGTAGGTCAACACTCAATGTTGATGATACTGTGTACAATGTTCTTCTGGTTCTGCTCATCTCACTCATCATCAGGTCACGTAAGACCCTTCAGGTTTCTCTGAACTCTTCCTGCTCATCATTTCTTACAGCACAATAGTATTCCATTGTATTCATATACCACAACTTGTCCAGCCATTCCCCAATTGATGGGCACCCCCTCAACTTCCAATTCCTTGCTACCACGTAAAGAGCAGCTATAAATATTTTTGTACATGTGGGTCGCTTTCCCCCTTCCATGATTTCTTTAGGCAAAAGACCTAAAAGTGGGATTGCTGGGTCAAAGGGTATGCACAGCTTTATCGCCCTTTGGGCATAATTCCAAATTGCTCTCCAGAATGGTTGGATCAGCTCACAGCTCCACCAACAATGCATTAGTGTTCCAATTTTCCCACAGCCTCTCCAACATTTATTATCTTCCTTTTTTGTCATTTTAGCCAATCTGATAGGTGTCAGGTGGTACCTCAGAGTTGTTTTAATTTGCATCTCTCTAATCATTAGAGATTTAGAGCATTTTTTCATATGGGAATAGATAGCTCTGGTTTCTTCATCAGAAAACTGCCTGTTCATATCCTTTGACCATTTCTCAACTGGGAAATGACTTGGATTCTTATAAATTTGATTTAATTCCCTATATATTTTAGAAATGAGGCCTTTATCAGAAGCACTGGCCTCAAAAATTGTTTCCCAGCTTTCTGCCTCCCTTCCAATTTTGGATGCATTGCTTCTGTTTGTACAAAAATTTTTTGATTTAATATAATCAAAATCATCCATTTTGCATTTTATAATACACTCTATCTCTTGTTTGGTCAAAAACTGTTTTCCTTTCCAAAGATCTGATAGGTACACTATTCCTTTCTCTCCTAATTTACCTATGGTATCACCTCTTATGTCTAAATCATGTATCCATTTTGACCTTATTTTAGTATAAGGTGTAAGATGTTGGTCTATGCCTAATTTCTGCCATACTATCTTCCAGTTTTCCCAGCAGTTTTTGTGAAATACTGAGTTCCTATCCCAGAAGCTGGAGTCTTTGGGTTTATCAAACACTACATTACTAGTGTCATTTCCTACTGCATTTCCTGAGCCTAGCCTATTCCATTGATCTACCACTCTATTTTTTAGCCAGTACCAGATAGTTTTGATGACTGCTGCTTTATAGTAAAGCTCCAGGTTTGGTACCGCTAACCCACCTTCCTGTGAATTTTTTTTCATTATTTCCCTGGATATTCTTGATTTTTTGTTTTTCCAGATGAATTTTGTTATTATTTTTTCTAGCTGTATAAAATAATTTTTTAGGTAGTCTGATTGGTATGGCACTGAATAAGTAAATTAATTTAGGTAGAATTGTCATTTTTACTATATTAGCTCTGCCTATCCATGAGCAATTGATATCTTTCCAATTATTTAGATCTGATTTGATTTGTGTGAAGAGTGTTTGGTAGTTGTGTTCATAGAGTTCCTGGGTTTGTCTTGGCAAGTAGACTCCCAAGTATTTTATATTATCTACCGTTACTTTAAATGGAATTTCTCTTTCTATCTCTTGCTGCTGAACTTTGTTGGTCATGTATAGAAATGCTGATGATTTATGTGGATTTATTTTATATCCTGCTACTTTGCTAAAGTTGTTAATTGTTTCAAGTAATTTTTGACTTGATTCTCGAGGATTCCTTAAGTATACCATCATATCATCTGCAAAGAGTGATAGTTTTGTTTCCTCCTTGCCTATTCTAATTTCTTTAATTCCTTTCTCTTCTCTGATTGCTAAAGCTAACATTTCTAGGACAATATTAAATAATAGGGGTGATAATGGACATCCCTGTTTCACCCCTGATCTTATTGGGAAGGCCTCTAATTTATCTCTATTGCATATAATACTTGCTGATGGCTTTAGGTAGATACTGTTTATTATTCTAAGGAAAGCTCCTCCTATTCCTAAACTCTCTAGTGTTTTTATTAGGAATGGGTGCTGTACTTTGTCAAAAGCTTTCTCTGCATCTATTGAGATAATCACTTATATTTCTTCTTGCAAGTGAAGCTTGTTCTTTGTAATTTTGTAACACTTTTAAGTTTTTCTTATTGTTGTTCTTGCTGTTTTACTTTTTTGCAGCAATTGTGTATGTTCGTTTACTTCACATGTATGAGCTATATCATGCTTCTCAGTAATCACCATAATTACAATTTCTTATAGTACAATAATATTGCATTACATTCATGTACCACAATTGGTTTAGCCATTCCCTAATAGATAGAAATCTACTTTGTTTTCAGTTCTTTGCTACCACAAAAAGTGCTGATTTAAACATTCTAATATATGTGGAGATTTTCTCCTTGTCAATGACTTTTTGGGGTAGTATAAGCCTGCTATTGGAAACTCTCTGTCAAAGGGCATGGACAGTCTAGTAATTTTATTTGCATAATTCCTAATTGCTTTCCAAAATGGTTGTACTGATTCACAACTCTCCCAGAAATGAACATGTGCCTCTTTCCATTTTCTCTCTGGCAGTGAATATTCTAATCTTTTGTCATCTTTGCTTATTTTCTGAGCATGAGGTGAAAACTTGGGGTTGTTTTTTTTTTCCTCTTATTAGTGATTTGGAGCTTTCTTTCACATATTTGTTAATAATTTGTAGTTCTTTTGAGAACTGTTTTCTCATAGCTTTTGATCCTATTTTTGACCTATTGGGGAAAAGCTTTTGGATATACACACATATGTATGTGTATGTATATACATGTACGTACACACACATATATATGTACATATAGATACACAGAGAAACATATATAGTGCATTTGGGAAATGAAACTGCTTTAAAATATTTTTTACACGCATAATTATTTTTGTATCGCATACATCAAACTTGTACAAGAAAAATTTGATATAAAGATTCTCCCCTTGCCTATTGAACCATTTCCTTTTGTATCCTTGTACATTGTTTTTGTTTGAGGAGAAGCTTTTCAGGTCCATGTAATAAAGATTTTTTCATTTTATCCTCTGTAATTTCTTCTTTTCCTTGTTTGCTTAAGAATGCATTTCCTTTCCATAGCTGTGAAAATTATATATATGATTCTCTTCTAATTTTTATAGTATAACCTTTAATATTAAGTTATATATCCATTTGAAATACATTATGGAATATAGTGTCAAGTATAGGTTTAAGCTTATTTTCTGTCACATTGTTCTCCAGCAGTTTTTCCTAGAGTTGTTTTTTGTTTTGTTTTGTTTTGTTTGTTTGTTTTTGTTTTTAAATCAAATAGGGGATTTTTAATGAGTAATTTATACTTTCTGGTTTATCACACACTGGCTTATTAAGTACTATTGTTTCTTGTTGTCCCTTGCCTATTCTGTACCCTTGATCTACCCTTTTGTTTTTTAACCATTACTAAATGGTTTTGATGATTGCTGTTTTATAATATAGTTAAATGTCTAGAAGTGCTATTCTCCTTTTCTTCAGACCTTTTTCCTGATTTTCCTAGGTATTCTCGGGCATTTATTTTTTCTAATGAATTTTCTTTTTATCTTATCAAGTTTTGCAAACTATTTCCTTGAAAACTTGGTTGCTATTAGTGTTAAAAGTATAAATTAATTTTAATAGCATTGTTATTTTTATTATATTGACATGGCCCATCCATGGGCACTGAATAGTCCTCTTGCTATAGCTTGTCCTTTACTTCTTTAAGGAACACTTTGTAATTGAATCTATATAAATATTTTGAATGCTTTAGCTCATTGAACTTCAGATATTTAATGCATTTTTATGGCCTATTGATCTTGACTCTGATTCCTGGCAAAATTCTAGAATGGTATAGTAAAGGTATAGTTTGTGACTATTGAAGAAGGACATGGCAGTCAAAAAATAGCATTACTTCATCAAGAACTGCTTATACCAAACTCACCCAATTCCTTTTTTTTATATATAGGATTCGTAGATGGTTAGATAAAGAGAATGTTATCGAAAAGGCTTGCCCAGATTCTAGTCAAGCATTGCACAAAATTTTGCAAGATATTCTTGTAGATCTTATGGAGAGAAGTAGTCTAGATCAAGGCTTCTTAAACTTTTTCAACTTGAAACCAGTTTTCACCCAAGAAATTTTTACATGATTCTGGATATATAACATGGGTAACGTTACCTTTTACTGTTGCCAAATGTTTTGCAACCCCTATATTCATTTATGTGATGCCTTATGGAGTCACAACCCACAGTATAAGAAGCTTTGGTCTAGACAAATGGTGTCTAACTCAAAAGGAGAAAGGCGCCCATTAACAATATTTTGATTACATATTAACTTGAAAAACCACATATTAATATTATCTTTGTTTTATTGTATTTTATTAATTTGTTTAAATTACATTTTAATCTGGTTCAGTCCACCCTCAGGAGTGTTGCCAGCTTCCTGTTTGATGTCTCTAGTTTAACCAATAGTAGAATAAGATGGGTTTAGCATTGTTTGCTTGGCCAAATTAAAGAGTAGTCATTAATATTTTCAGTTCAATATAGAAAAAAAGTCTCTAAATTGCCCAAGGGTATCTGCACTTGGTCAAAAAGATTTTTTTAATCAAATTTACAGATAATACAGAACTAGGAAGGACAGGTAATATACTAGATAGTTAAAATTCAAATTTTGATAAAACAATTTGGACCAAAACAAGATGAAATTTAACAGGGATAAATATACAATTCTATAGACCACTGTATCCAAAGGCTCCATAATTTTATATATTTTTTAAGTTTTCTGGCTATGCTTCTCCTTTTTTGATTCTTTGTTATATAAAATCATTCTTGGGCCAAGAGAGATGAGAGAAATTAAATGGAAAATTTAGGTAATGTAAAAACAAAAGAAATTTTAAAAGATTTTGAAGTACTTTTTAATTTCCTGAATGTACTTCAGCTCATTCTCCTATTCTATTCTGAGTCTAGTTCATTGCCCTTTCCTTGTCTAGTTTATTGGTTATATAGCCCCAGCCAAAGGATTTATGGAAGAATTGATGGACAGGTATTAGTCTATATGTTAATATCCCTACTTTGAGGTAGATATCATGTATGTGGTTTTCTTTGTTTTGCAGTATTACTCAGCTTCTGCATTTGATGTCTTATCCTTTCTCTGAAGTCTCTGATATTGATCACTGCTCAAGGCTAGGGACCCAGACATGATGGTCCAGGGCCTGTTGGGCTCCTTTAAGGACACAAGACCCAGTGAACCATTTATTTTTTCCATTCCTGCTTTGTCCCTCTTCCTACCTCCTTCTCCCTTAGCCCAGCAACAATTAATGAGATCAAAATCAATCTGTCAGGTTGCTTGATGAGATGCGAAGACTTTAGCCAGTCTCACAACCACTCACAGCAAGCCAGATGCTATAATCTGTTCATTCTGAACTCTTTCTCTCTCAGTGTGTGTGTGTGTCTGTATCCCTGGGTATTGATTAAGCAATGCCACCCCAGGGCTTGTTCCAGATAAAGTAGCTTTATAGAAAATAAAGTGATGGGTCTCCACATACCCCTGGCTATTATTCTCTATCTATGAAGCAGAGGAGTAAAAACTTAGTTGTCATTATTGAGCAGCCCCTCCAATGATCAAATGCTTTCATCTGAGCTGTTGTTTACCTTATGAAGAATATTTCCAGAAGCTAAATGGTCTCTAGTCTATACCAGAGGCTGAGGGACTCCATAGGCCACACTGCTAGTTAATGGCATTCATTTTAAGGGATCAAAATAGTGACAGAGTTGCTATCCTAAGCAGCTTTGTCAGTTCTCTCTAAGTGCCATTTTTCATTCTTCCTAGGTCATTGAGTCCTGCCATGGGGAAATTGTAGACAAAATAGGGAAGTTGGACTACATTAGTTATAAGGTGTCTTCAGTTTAAGTCAACTGAATGAATGAAAGAGGGACAGTTAGTTATTAAGTACTTACTAAGTGTCTGATTACAACGTCAAGTGCTAAAAATAAATACAAGTAGTAAGATAGCTCCAGCCCTCTGGAAACATTTTAATAGGGGAACCACAACTACATAGGAGAGTGGTTGCCAGAGAAGTGATTTTGGTCTGGTAAGACAAAAACAGTGGTGAGTGGAGCGATGGGGTGATTGTCTCATTTATTCCAGGAAGGGTAAAGTTAATTTAATTATTGTGGGCAAAAGGTTGAAAGTTGTAGGGGACAGGGTGAGGACAGGGTACAGGTGAAGCTATATAGCATGATGATGACCAAAAAGCAGAATAGTTATTCTGGGGGCAATGGCATGAAGATAGTCAGAAAATAATGTTGTGAGTCTGGGTATGGGATAGATATAGAGAAATCTCACTGATTTTTTTAAAACTTTAAATTGCTTTTGTGGAGGTCAGCTTTGTTAATCTGATGGGTGTGAAGTAGAATATCATAGTTGCTTTAATTTACATTTCTGCAATTAGCAATTTGGAACATGTTTTCCCCTTATACCTATTGATATCCTGGATTTCTTCTTAGAAAACTGCTTATTCATATCCTCTGACCATTTATCAATCAGGGAATGGCTCTTATTCTTATGAATTTGAATTCATTATGCATTTTGTAACTGAGAGCCATACAAAGCAAAATTGCTACCTAGTGATAAGGGGCAAAATGGTGGTAGGGGTCCTTAGGTATTCCTCTGTAAAGAATTATACTCTTGCACACAGTCCAACTAGAATTAAAATAGTCCTTTATTGGGCACTAGAGAAAGTGACCAAGAGGGAAGTCAAAGACTTCCCCTCAAGGGGAAGAGATGGCTTAGAGACATCTTTCTCCTCCACGAATAGAAGAAAGGCTAAAGCTTTTATAGAGGATAGATGGAATGACCACCAGACAATGGAAAGTTCCTTCTGGGATGGAAAAAGCTTGAATGAGGGGTGGTGGTCCTGACTTCTGGAGTTATCTCTGTCCTGAACAACTCAAGTAGTAGCTACACCTAATGTACTTATCTCCCCATTAATCTTAGGTATGTAGGTACTTTAGTTTTTCTTCTCAAGGAGAAAACTTCTTCTGAGTTATCCCAGGCCCATATCACCCTTATTATCTTTTTCTTTTCTAACTTTAGCTTCACTGGTTGGCATATACAAAAACTTTTTAAAATTTAGGCAATCATTATGGTCTTTTGTGGTTTTCTCTTTCCTGTTTGGTTATGAATTTTTTCCTACCCATGGATCTGAAAGTCAATTTCTTCCTTGTTCCTCTAATATGTTTATGATGCCACCCTGTATATCTGGCTCATGTATTTGTTTTTAGATTATCTTGATTTATGGTGTGAGATGTTGGTATATGCATAGTTTCTGCCTGACCACTGCCCATTTTCCCCAATAATTTTGATTAACAGTGAGTTCTTACTCTAGAAGCTGGAGACTTTGGGTTTATCAAAAATTATGCTAATATATTCATTTGCTTCTGAGCACTGTGTATCTTATTTGTTTCAATGATAAACATATGGATTTTTTTTAAACAAGTACCAAATTCTTTTGGAGGTCTTTGCTTTGTTACTTTGTTTCTGAGGCTGCCAAACTTCCTTTGTTGCCCTTTTTAAAACACAATTTCCATCAAGATTTTTGAATTTTTGTTTCTCTATTTGAAATTCATTCCCCCCCTGTCCCCAGACTCTAAAAAGTAAGTTTTGGTAGTTTTGTTGGTATGTATTAATTTAGGTAGTATTGTTATTATATTGGTTTAGGTTACCCATGAGCAATAGAGATTTCTCCAATTATTTAGACCTGTATTTATTTCATTAAAGAGTACTTTGTATTTGTACTTATACAGTTCCTTTGTGCCTGAGCAAGCATACTCCCAAATATTTCTCTCTCTCTACTTGGTTTTATTGGTAATGCTGTATACAGGAATGCTAATGATTTATGTGTATTTATTTTATATCCTAATAACTTGTCAAAATTATTAGTTATTTCATTTCATTTTAGGTGACAGAGTATTTTAAATACCCCTTCATATGATCTGCAATTAGTAATGTTTTATCTTTCTCTGACTATGCTTTTTTTTTGTTTTGTTTTGTTTTGGGGGGGAGGTTGGTGAGGTAGTTGGGGTTAAGTGACTTGCCCGGGGTCACACAGCTAGTAAGTGTCAAGCCTCTGATGCTGAATTTGAACTCAAGTACTCCTGAATCCAGGGCCGGTGCTTTATCCACTGCTCCACCTAGCTGCCCTTCTCTGACTATGCTTAATCCTTCATTTTATCTTTCTTATCTTAATGTCATAGCTAGCTTTTCTATCACTATAAAGTAGTGGTAATAGACACCCTTACTTTACCCCTGTTCTCACTGGAAAAGGCCAAAGGAGTTTGATAGAATCCTTTAATTTATTTTTTTCTGAATAGTTTTCATAATATTGGCATTAAGTGTTCTTTGAATGTTAAATAGAATGCATGTTTATCTATCTGGTATTGATTTTTTTGTCCCTTTTGAGTTCATTTATGGCTTGTTCAATATATATTTTTTTTGGTTTTTTTTGTTGTTTTTTTTGTTTTTTTTTGCGGGGCAATGGGGGTTAAGTGACTTGCTCAGGGTCACACAGCTAGTAAGTGTCAAGTGTCTGAGGCCAGATTTGAACTCAGGTCTTCCCGAATCCAGGGCCAGTGCTTTATCCACTGCACCACCTAGCTGCCCCTTTCAATATATTTTTCAAAGGTGGTGTTATTTGAATTCCTTGTTTCTTGTTATATTAATATGGGTAGTGTATTTATGTGTATGTATATATGTATGTACAGAGTTCTGGGTTACACCTATGCTTCAGGGGTGAGATAAGAATGATGACCTTATAGGGTGACCACTTTGTGAGGAATTCTTAGGCCATGGTAAGCCACAAATTAAAGTACAGAATGGCCCTCAGTCCTATGATGCTCCCTTCGAGATATTTAGTGGTGACAGCAGAGGGTCCTAACAACCACACAGTATTTAGTTTGCCATGTGCCATTTCCAGTTGTCATGATGTATATCTTGCCACTGGACAAGGTGGCTACTGAGGAGAAAGTGAAGCTGGTGACTACACAGCCCTGCCTCACTTGAATCCAATTCATTGCAAGTCATGACATCACTTCCCAATGTCATGGTCCTCTTAGAATGAAGGACAAACAACAACAACCATTTAGATTGCCTGTAAACATTCATTTATCTTTTGGTACTCTAAATATCACATTCATGTCCAATTCCCAAGTAGACATTCCACTGGAGTAACCATGTTTTATCAGTGGTGAAGTCCGTATTGTATAGGAAACCAAAAGGAAACCTCAAGTAAGTTTGAAGGATGATTCAAGGGGTAGTCCTTGGAGAGGCTAATATAAGAGTTGGTCATGTTTTATTTTGTGTCAAAGGGTGACAAAAACATTATTTCATGAGGCTTTTGACCATCTTGCATTGTAGTATTAATGATAATTATTTGTAAGACCAGCATGAAAATAATTGCAACATATGAGCCAACATCTGTTGCAAGGATTGAAGAAATAGCAAAGTTCTATGAAGAACTTGATAGAATTCTCCAAATATACACTTTGATTCTTGACCATTTACAATAGCTTTGAAACATGCTTCAGGCAAAATGAAGAAGCAATATTGAAGGCTTATGGATTAAAGACACAATTAGTAAATAAGCATTTATTAAGCACTTACTATACACCAGTCACTATGCCATGCTCAGAGCCAGGTAGGTAGCACAGTGGATAGAGAACTGGATTGGGAGTTGGGAAGACTTGAGTTCAAATACTGCTTCAGGCACAATGTAACTTTGAATAAGTTAATTACCCTCTGTCTGCTTCAGTTTCCCTAACTGTAAATTGGGGATAATAATAGCACCCACAACAAAGGATTGTTCTGGGGATCAAATGAGATAATATTTATAAAGTACTTAGCATACTGCCTGGCTCATAGTAGACACTTAATAAATGATTCTTCCTCTCCTTTCTTCCTCTCTCCTCTCTGGGCACAAATATAGAAAAAACAAAACAAAACAAAACAAAACAACAATGGTCCCTGCTTCTCAAAGAGCTCAAATTTTACTAGAGGAGATATCAATAACTAGGTTTATACAATATACTACAGAGTAGATGGAAGATAATCTGAGAGGTGAAGGCACTAGCTACAGGGACTAGGAGAGACATTTTGTATAAGGAAGTCAAGGAAACTAGTAAAGGGACTTTAGGGGGCAGAGAATTTCAAACATTGAGGGAAGCCCATACAAAGGCATGGTGAGGAATGTTATGTTCCAGAACTGCAAGTAAGGTATATATTAGGGTATGTGGATGGGAGTAAAATATAAGATTTTGTTTGTTCTTCCTTTTTGAAGAGGACCAGTGACATCATGGGGTGATGTTTTGACTTGCTCCTGAATTGCCTTTAAGTGAGGCCAAGTGGCAGATCGTCATCAGCCTCACTCTCTTCCAGAATCATCAAAATCCAGTGGTAAGACAAAAGTCAGCATGACTGGCCATGGACTGGAATACAGTGGATGATCTTGGCATTTTTAATGTCTGACAAACTCTACATGCTCCACAGCTCCTACTTTAGCCACCTTCACTGCTCCTAGAACAAATTGTTCTCATACACACATCTCAGAGGGGAAGTCTTCACGTTCTGGAGGTAGATACTGCTCCCCTCCCCCAACTTACAGATCAGATTTGAGGCCTATTGGTTACTCTCAACCCAATTTAAATCTATCTGCTGAGAAGGTTTAATGGGGTGTGGTCTCTGCACATGATACAGCTTCTTGGATCCAGTGGTAAGACTTGAGTGTCAGGTAGATAACAAAGGTGAAGGAGCAGCCCTGAAAAGGACTCAGCAAGACCTCACACCAGATGTGCTAGATCTCTATGAACACTGAAAGGGAGAAAGGAGCCAACCTATAAAGAGATTTAGGTGCTTAACAGAGAAGTACAAATTTAATCTACAGGCTACCCAGAAGGATCTTGCCTACATATCATGAACATTTTCTTTGAGAAAAGAATTAAAGGTATTGGATATGAGAAGCACCAAATAACATCACAAAAATAAAAATGATATATTAACAGAGAAGTGATGCATTACTGATATGGGTATGATTCAGCCCATACAACCATCAGTTATTAACGTATAATAAAATGGGATTTCTTTGCACTGAGATAAAAATTAATGCAATACTAAGAAAAATGATAAAAATAGTAAAAAAAAATACAGGATGTGCAATCAAAACAACTCCAACCCAACCTATTTAAACAAGTTATTGATTTTGAAAAGTGGAAGATGGATGGAGCTAAGGATGTTGACACTAACTATAAAAATTTCACATAAAAGTTTAACTGATGTAACTCTACTGCATAATTGGAGAAGAGAAATATAACAAGAAGAACAAAAGCATCTCAAAAACACCTTAGTCAGCAAACACTTGACTTACTTGCCAAGCATAGTGATCTGGCAGCCAAGGGCAACACTGATTTAGAATATAAACTTGTTTGCAAAAGATTATGGAGTGAAAAACAAATTTAAAGAAAACTTGGCAAGAAACCCAACCAAGCAAAGTCATTCTAAGGGCATTTAACAATTAAACTAGAAGAAGGACAACAAGCAGAGGAAAGTTGCAAAAGAGCTGCAAAGCTTTTATAACAAACTCTGTTAACCATCAAGGATGGTAGAGCCCACTCATGAGACTAACACCATAGTCCCACATGGATTTAAAAAGGAATCGAAAAGAGCACAAAAGGTAAAAAAAAAGTCAGAAATTTAGTTTTAGCTAAACTAAATTGAATTGTATTAAATAAGAAGTATGTTCTGGAGGTGACACAATTTTTAAGTCATTAATGGGCAAATCATATGAAGGGTGGAAAGAGACTAAAAACATAGAAAACATATTATTATGAAAAAAGTAATCTAGAAAACATGAATAATTACTGATCCATATGCCTACTTTCATATCTCTATAAATATCTCTTTGAGAATAATTTACATATGAATTGAGGCATCCTTCATAAGGAACTTAGAACTAAGAGCTTTTATTAGAAGATATCCATTACTGCAGGGTTTTGCTCTACACAATCATACTTTTTTATGGACCAACAATAAAGTCAGTGGTATCCTATATTCTCTATATCTATTAATCAGTTGTGTGATGTATAATGATATAGGCTATTGTGGAATATTCCTTGTAAAAAGCCTGCTCACAACCCTTGACAATTACTAGCTGTGGGACCCTAGGCAAGTCACTTAACCCCCATTGCCAGGGGGAAAAAAAGGCCTGCTTATTTTACAGAACACTGAGGCAAACTGGGTTAAGTAATTTGCCCAGGACCATACAGCTAGTAAGTATCTTAGGCTGCATTTCAAATCAGGAAGATGAGTCTTTCTGACTTCAGGCCCCTGAACTGTATCTATTTATTGTGCCACCTACCTGACCTTAACAATAAACAACAACATATAGTTGCTAGTCATTATCATTACAGAAATATACTTCAGATAAGATAGTGTCTCAGTGTTGTAGGAAGAAATGTGGACTCTTGGGTACTGAGGTAGAAAAGAGAGTCCAGGTAGCATCTTGTGTTAGGTGTGTGTGAGCAGAAATTTTTCTAGGATGGTCCTTTAGTACTGGGGCTGTGACAAACAGCTTACAGGAGTAATTGCCTGATATTTAATAGGGATAAATATATGCATTTTATACAAGTTTTAAAAAATCAATTGCAAAAATGCAGGATGGAATTGTTGGGGGGTGGGGAGGAGAATGGAAATCAGTTTATGTGGAAAAGATCTGAGGCAGGTAGGTGAACTTTAACCTCAAAAAAAGTCAAATGTGTGATGTTGCAGGCCTGAAGGTTAACAATAAATTTAGGTTTGGCGAAGGAAAAAAATGCCAAATGCTTGGAGCTATCTAAAACTGGAATGGGCTCCATTAGATATTAGTGGACTTTTCCTCATTAGATTTTTGTGGTTGTGAAGTTGTTTCAGTTGTGTCTGACTTTCATTTCCCTATTTGGGGGTTTCTTGGCAAAGATACTTTAATGCATTGATGTTTCCTTTTCCAGCTTATTTCACAGATGAGGAAACTGAGGAAAAGTGGGTTAAGTTATTTCTCCAGAGTCACATAAGTGTCTGAAGCCATATTTGAAGTCAGGAAGATTAGTTTTCCTGACTCCAGGCTTGATGCTCTATCTGCTGCATCACCTAGTTGCCCTCCTCATTAGATACATGCAAGGAAATTATAGATAATCCCTTGTCAGATATATTGTAGGAAGTTAGGTACCAGAGTGGATGGAGCTTGAACACTGGGACTTGGGCTCAGGAAGACCTGAGTTGGAATCTTACTTATAGATACTTATTATATGTCCTGATGTAACCCTGGGCAAATCACTTAACTTCTCTTCCTGTAAAACTGGAATACTGTAAATACTGTAAAATGAGTATGCTAATAGCACCCACCTCACAGGGATATTGTGCTGATCAAATGAAATAATATATGTAAAGTGCTTTGCATATACCCTAAAGCACTTCATAAATGCTAGTTTTCATTAGCTATTATGTTGTTTGGGAGATGGCTGGAGGTTATGGAACTCCAGCTGTATAGGGGTAGGGTCAAGGATACAGTTCAGTCATATCCTGGCCAATGGAAAGATCTTTTGATGAGCCTATTTTAACAAGCCTGCAATATGAAAGGGCAAGGGTTCCTCCAGTAGTGGAGATTTTGCTTCAGTGTCTGTCCTTATCTCTGAGCCTTCACTCTGCTCTAGTCTGGTTACCCTGCTTTCTATCTCCCTCTTACATGGCTCACCAACAAGCCCTGGACTCTACTGGCCATGCTTTTCTGTTTGGTTCCATCTTGTAAACAGAATTAGTTGCCTCATTTTTAAGGTTTCTTTCTTTTAATTCTGCTTTGTATCTGTTCTATTAAATACATATCTGATTTCCCATTCAGTGGCTTGCCATTGACTCTTGTTGTTGGTCAGGCTTTCATTCATGTCCTACTCTTTGTACCATGTCTTGCCTCACTTATCAGCTCCCATTCCTGCTTCTTGCCTTTTTGTTCCCATTTTTGCCTTAGTCATTCTGATTTGGTCTCTGTACCCTGCTCTCTGTTTACCTAATTCTCAAATCACAGTGGCTAACTATTGCCATTGAATGCTCAATCCTGGAGAGAGCCTCAGTCTTTCATTGCAAAGACTTGTTTTTCCTGGCCACAGAGGGAATAAGTAGAAATAAAGAGACAAATGTGGGCTAAAATTTGTCCCCCACCCATAAAATTAAAACTCTCCAAGAATAGAAAAGACTGGCCTAGTGTTCCCCTTTGTAGGAAGTCTCCAAGCAAAGACTGATTGACCACTTATTGGATATGAGTTGGAGAGGTTTGTTCAGGTGTTGTTCAGACTAAATGATCTCTGCAGTATCTGACAACTCTGAGATTCCATATTCTTCAATACTTAATGCAGTTGGTATCCCATCTATGTATATACTTCTTCTAGTGGCACAACTCACAACCCATCTATCAATCAACCAATCAAACATCAACCAAGCATTTGTTAATCATCCATTGTGTGCCAGGAGTTATGCAAGGACCCAGGGAAAAAATGAACAACTCCTGCCCACAATCTTTTGTAATGTATCTCCAAGTCCAAGATAAATTTTCCCCTGACAAAGTTCCACCTAATAAACTTGGGCTTTTTAAAAGTCTCTTGACATTCTTAAAATATCAGTAGAGCATGCAGGATATCCATTGGTTATTTTCTTACTCTTATATCTTAATACATTCACACATCTTTCTGTACCTTTATTTTCCTTTTCCTGTTGGTAATAGGTAGCAGCATACTCATGCCTACCATGAACCTCTCCATTACTTTTTGAGTGACCCTTTTGGAGGCTTGGTTTTCAATGACTCATAGTCATTCAGCATCACTAAAAGAATATTGATATTTAAAAACAATATCCATTGTTTCAGGGAGAAAGTTAGGGGATATTAAAACATTACACAATTTTGTAGAAGCAATCTAGCCTACAATTTTCCTATTCAGTTCTGGGCTTGGCTCACTTTCTTTTCAACATGTGAGCAGAAAGTAATAGAATTTCAGAATTGGAATAGACTTTAAAGATTACATTTCCAATTTTTCCATTTTATAGATGTCAAAAGTGAGGCCAAGAAAAGGTAGGTGACTTTCTCAAGATATGGCTATGAAGTTGTGACAAATCTTGATCTACAGCTCTCAATTTTCATTTAAGTGCTCTTTGCCACTTTGAGAGTTAAAACTTTTGATTCCCAATGGTTCTTTTGGCAGTCTAAGATCTCCTACACCATACATTCATTTCCCAGCTCCTGCCACAGAGGCACAGTTTGTTTTCACTGTTGGCATGGGAATCCAGGGAAACATGCTTGAAATATGAACATGTGCAAAACTGGAGGAAATATTCAGGTCGATCACAATTCTAGCTCATTGTAACTAGGGTAAGTTATGGTGTAATGGGCGGACAGTATTGAATATCTGTGACCCAAAGCCTGGGGGGTCCAGTTTAGGGGAGAGAGAGAGGGGGGGGGGAGGGAATGTGTGTGTGTTTGTGTGTGTTCTATAACTGGAGTCACAGATGGTACAAGGATTCAGAGAGGTTATTTCACCCAGGTGTCGGGATGGGATTGGTCTTCTGGCTTGATTCAAGTCAACAATATCTTCTAGAAAGAGCTAACTTGAATCTAAATGGATCAAAACCAAACTATAAATAAAGGATTGGGGCAGTTAGGTGGCACAGTGGATAAAGCACCAGCCCTGGATTCAGGAGGAGCTGAGTTCAAATCCAGCCTCAGACACTTGACCCTTACTAGCTTGTGACCTTGGGCAAGTCACTTAACCTTTACTGCCTCACCGCCCCAAAAAATGAAGGGTCACTCCAGGTGGTAAAAGACTGTGGATCATAGTGGAATCATGTTTTTCCTCAGGAGAACTGCGTTTGAAGCAATAAGTTTAATTCAATTAAACAAATATTAAATGGTTACCATGATCAGGGTGCTTTGCTATTTATTAGTGGGGTGCTTCAAAATTATATATGACACAGTCCTTGCACTCATTGTATTTACAGTTTAGAACAAAGGTTCTTCATTTGTGAGCTTAAAAATGATAACTGTTTCATTATTACTAGTTTTCTTTGTAATCCTACATACTGTATTTGATCTTGTGAATTCAAAATATTATTCTGAGTCAAAGTCCATTGGTTTAACCAGACTGCCAATGAGGAGGGTCTATCTCAGACACCTAAAAGATTAAGAACCCCTTCCTAGAAGTTGATAACCTATTGAAAATGAAACCTTATTGTTGTTATTGTTCAGACATTTTAAAAGTGTGGTCCAACTCTTCATGACCCCATTTGGTGTTTTCTTGGCAAAAATATTGGTGTGGTTTTCCATTTCCTTCCCCAGCTCATTTTATAGATGAGGAAACTGAGGCAAACAGATTAAGTGACTTCCCCAGGGTCCCACAGATAGTAAGTATCTAGGGCCAGATTTAAACTCAGGAAGATGAGTCTTTCTGACTTCAGACTCAGCACTCTACTATGCTACCTAGTTGCCCATGGCAAACCTTAGGTATATTTGAATCTCACAAATTACTCCTAAGACAAATGGGATGGAATCTCAGCCAAACATTGTATCATATACTCTCCATGAATAAATGACATTACTATCAGGCTCAATATAAGTGGCCAAGCTACAAGATATTAATATTATGGTCTATTCTCCCTCCTCTGAACCCTCATTTCACAAAACCTTAATAAGTATATAGTAGCTACAGGTAGCTTGGTGTTGCCTCTTACAATAGTGCTAACTCAGCTCACAACTCTTAATTTCCCTACCACCTCTGGTCAGTATCCACTCTTAATTAGGGGAGTGGAATAGATGTGCTCTTCTGGATGTCTCTTGTGAAAGCAGCCAATTAGGGAAGGCATATGGATATTCTTGACTAACTCCCATGTATATTCATTTGGATCATATCCCCTCAAGTTGACCAAATAATACCCCTGCTCTCACTTCTGTTGACAGTCTAAGATCTCCCATACCATCCATTCATTTCTCAACTCCTATTACAGCTGGTTCCCCAGTTGCTGTGGGAATCCAGAGAAACATGCTTGAAATGTGAACATGTGAAAAGCTGGAGGAAATTTCCAGGTCTATCACACTTATAGCTCATTTGTAACTAGGTTAAGTTAATGGAGTGATGGGGAACAGCTGTAAATATCTGTCACCTAAAGTCCAGAACGAAGGGGTGGTTGTGTGTGTGTGTGTGTGTGTGTGTGTGTGTGTGTGAGAGAGAGAGAGAGACAGAGAGAGACAGAGAGAGAGAGAGAGAGAGAGAGAGAGAGAGACAGAGAGACAGAGACAGAGAGACAGAGGAACAAAGAGACAGAGAGACAAAAACACTAGATAAACAGGGCTTATGGGTTCCCTCAAGGGGACCTTTTTCTATATCAATCTCTGTTCAACTTCCCTGTTCCCTTGCCTGTCTACATGCCTAGTGGGTGGCCAGGATGTCTCTTTGCATATATCTTTTCAGGCTAGCAAGGCTGTCATTTGCTGTAGTGGGAGTAAGGGAGAGAGAGAGAGATAGAAGAATAGGAAGCTTATGATCAGAGAGAGGAAATTCAGAATTTAAGATCTCTGAAATTGGAGGGAACAAAGTTATACATGGTGACACCTCAAACACTGAACTTTTCTAGTTCATCACCTTCCTCCATAAAGTATGCCTAATATTATCAGGTACATTTATGGGAAGAATATATAGCCCACTTGAAAGGATGTACTAGTGAAGGCAAAATATTCTTAGCAAACTTTTATCTGATTATTTCTATGTGTGTAATACAACAGAATGTAATACAACTGTACGCTTTTTACATTGCTCACTTTGCACGTGCATCATTCTGTGTGGAGTAGATAGTGATAAGGAGTAACTTAAAAACCTCTAACTTCTCTTAAAGTGCTCAAGTATTTGGCAGTGAACCGTAGATACCTATTTCAAAAACTTCAACTAGAAAGCCCATGCAGACCAATCACCTCCAGAAACATCTTTTCCTTTGAGATTTTCTCATTTGTCTATCACCCAGTTCAGATATATACTGTTGTGATCTGCTGTCCTCCATGTTCTTCTCTCTCCATTGAAAAAAAAAATCAATATTAGTCTCAAAGTCATCTCTACCTCAGTCCTCTATCCTCATACCTCTGAACTTCAAACTTCAGCATACATGTCAATGTTCCTTCAAGTACTTTGGCAACACAGTTAAAAACTTCCTAAGCTCCCATGATCAATAACTTCAGCCCATCTCACTCACTCAAATGGATTGCCATATCTTGGGTTTCACCATCACCTGTATTTGTGTTATGTCCATAATTAGAAACTGCAAATTTATCTCTGATTGCATTTTTCTGTCGTTACCAGCCTCCCTCTCCCTCTCCCGTTCTCCCCTTCCTCTCTCTCTCTCTCTCTCTCTCTCTCTCTCTCTCTCTCTCTCTCTCTCTCTCTCTCCTTCCCTCCCTCCTTCCCCTAAATTTGTTCTTTTTTTTTTTTTTGGTGAGGCAGTTGGAGTTAAGTGACTTGTCCAGTGTCACACAGCCAGTAAGTGTTAAGTGTCTGAGGCCAGATTTGAACTCAGGTTCTCCTGACTCCAGGGCTGGTGCTTTATCCACTGTGCCAACCTAGCTGCACCCTCCCACTAATTTTTTTTTTTTTTTGTGAGGCAATGGGGGTCAAGTGACCTGCCCAGGGTCACACAGCTAGTAAGTGTCAAGTGTCTGAGACAGGATTTGAACTCAGGTACTCCTGACTCCAGGGCCGGTGCTCCATCCACTGCGCCACCTAGCTGCCCCCCCTCCCACTAAATTTATTCTTAATCCTTACCTTCAGTCCTTTCATAGTTTCTTGTGTCAAATCTATCACCCTCACCCCTGCCCTGCCCTTACTTTCCTCCTTTAACAATTCTGATTCTATTATTTAACAACTCACTGTATACTATCTTCTATCCTTTAATTCCTTGCTTCTTTTTTCTATTAATTCTTACATCTTTCTAAAACCCAGTTCTAGGTTTTCTTGTCATCTCTCTTTTTTAATTGCTTTTAATCTCTACTGGAGAAAGTCATTACTATGCTGATTGGATCCACTACACATTCATATGTAATCTCAATGGGGCACTTATTGATGCACACCAATTATTTTATTATACCTTCTTTCACTTTTTTCAGAGTCACTATCACATTCTCTCTCTCCTCTTTTGAACCTTCCCTGAAATTCCTTCCTCTTCCTTTCAGCATAAGACCTGGTTTTCTATTTGAAATATCTTTACTGAGAAAATTGAAGTCATGCACCTCAAGCTTCCCCTCTTTCATAGCTCAAAATGTCTCTATCTCAGTCTTTCATTTTTATCTTCCATTTTTTTCTTCCTTTGCTCCAGTATCTGAGCATGAAGTTGGCCCTACCCAAGCCAATCCTCTGTGTCTTCCCTTAATCTTGGACCATCCTATTTCCTCTAAGAACTTGTCCCTTTAATCATATTCTCTATCTCTCCATCTCTGTCTCTCTGTCTCTATCCTTAGAAAATATTTGTTTAATTTAATTGAATTGTTCTCCAGGCCTTATCTCTTATTCCTCTAAGAAAGCCTTTTTAATCTTCATTTGATCCTACTGTCTTCTCAAGCTATGATTTATAGATCTTTTCCCTTTCAATAGCCAAGCTCTTTAAAAAAATATCCTATACTTGCTGCATTTATTTTCTCTATTCACTTAATTCTCAGAACATTTCAAAACTTCTTTTTTAAAAAAATTTTTTGGTGAGGTAATTGCAGTGAAGTGACTTGCCTAGGGTCACACAGCTAGTAAGTGTTAAGTGTCTGAGGCCAGATTTGAATTCAGGTCCTCCTGACTCCAGGGCCAGTGCTCTATCCACTACGCCACCTAGCTGGCCCCCCATTTCAAAACTTCTAACCCCACCAATATATAAAAACTACTAAATCCAAAGATCTCCATTCTTATTCTACCCGATTTCTATTTAGCATTCAACAATGTTGAAAATCCCCTTTTCCTGTATATTTGTTTTTCCCTTGACTTCTGTCACAGAGTTCACACATGGTTCAAATACCACCTATTTTATTGCGTCTCAGATTTTGCAGGGTCATCTTGCATATCCTTTCCATTAAGTGTGAACATGTCCTTTTTTCTCAACTTCCTATGCTTTCTCTTTTTATAAAAATGTCACCCCCTCCCATAGATTTATTTATCACCTCTATTCATATGACTCCCAAATCCTCATTTGCAACCTCACCATTCATTGAATTGAAGTGCTAAATAACAAGATACAATTTATTGTGTTGTTTTGTTTTGTTTTGTTTTGCCGGGCAATGAAGGTTAAGTAAGTTGCCCAGGGTCACACACCTACTAAGTGGCAAGTGTATCATGTCAGATTTGAACTCAGATCCTCCTGAATCCAGAGCTGGTGTTTTATCCACTGCGCCACCTAGCTGCCCCACATGATGCAATTTATACCTATATATCTCATCAGTATCTCAAATTTAGCATGTAATTTTAAGTCATGTGACTAACAAGATGGATAACTAGTCATCTCTCATATTCTCATGATTTCTCAAACCCCTCCAAAATCAGAATTATGTGGAAGAGATTACAAAATTTCAGCTGTCTCCATGGTCTTAGGACACCAGAAACTCTAAAGCAGTAACAAACTGATAAACGAACAGCAGAGAAGGCTAAACTTTAACTGGATATACAAGCTGAATCATGGACTTGCAACAGAACTCCTTCTCCCAGTATGTTGGAATACTAAGAGGCAGAAGTTTGTACTAGCTGGGATTATAGCATTCAGAAAGAGAACTGAGGAGCAAGGAGAACTAGGACATAACACCAAGTGTGAGTGGATATACTAGGTTTGCCTGAAGCAAAGAGCCCAGTGTCTAACCAGGACTAGTTCTCTCCCTTTAGAAATTGAGACTGGTGAAATGTGAATTGCCTAGTGTGGGAAAAAGTTGAAAAGGCTTTTTGCTCCTGACTGTAGGGAAACTACAATATAATGGGAGAGAGTCAGAAAGTGAGAAAAAGGGAAACAAAAAGGAGGGAAAAGTCTTAAAACAAATACACATTTCAGGAGGAAGAAAACAGTTAAAGACCTTGAGAATAAGCAAGAAAATCAATAGGGAAAATGTTAATAATGGGATCAAATATGATCTCTTTAACATCTGAGCAAGCTCAGATATTTATGGATAAATATTGTAAGACAAAGGAAAATTAAATAACACTTGATGAGGCTGAGGATTCTAAGGCTTTCCAAGAGAGTACAAGACCAGAGAAGAGTATTCCTCTTTGGCATAGTAGAAAAATAAGAATTGTGAAAGTCAAATTTATAGCCTGCACAGCAAAAATAATAGGGAGAAATGGAAAAAAATGTATCCATGGTGTCATGTCTCACCCAAGAAACAAAATAGAGAATAGCTGATTGGGAACACAAATACACAGAAGTGAAGGACAATCTAAAAGAACAGAATGAAAAGGAAATGACATTAAAATAAAACATGATCTCCATACAATTAAGAGATATGCTATATCAAAGACACAAGTCCAAAAAACTTGAATACCATAATGCAAGAAATAATAGCAGAAAACTGTCTAGAACTTCTGAACACAGAAAATAAAGTGCCACTCCAAAGAATCCACTCCACAAAACAAAATAAAGAGAAAAAGCTCTGTGGTACAGTATTATAAACTCCAAAGACACATACATACTGGTTAAATTGGACAATTCCATGACAAATAACAAATTCTATAAGTGATCAGGAGGAAGACATTTATATATAAAGGAATAGAAATTCCCAAACAAAATCTCACCTCCTCCAAAGTTTCCTATTCATGTTGAGGACAGGGCCATCCTTTGTGTTACTCAAGTTCATGACATGAGAATCACATTTAAGTCTTCATTCTCTCTCCCTCACTCTCCATGTCCAATAAATTTGAAATTAGGTTAGTCTTTTCTTCCCAACATTTGTTTATATACATCCCTTTCTCTACACTCTAATAACGGTTACCTTAAGTCAGACTTAGTTTTCAGGTGAGAAAAATCTTCACTACTCTTTTGAATGATTAAAATAGCATCTTTATTTGTTCCCCTTGGACCAGTATCACCCTCTCTTATCCATTTTCTAAAAAGCTCCTAAAATATTCTACCAAAAGCCTTGGTCTGACAAAGTTATTCTCTTTCAAAATCTTCAATGGTTTTCAAACTCCTCTACTTGAAAATATAAGCCTGGTGTTTGAGACCCTCCAAAATATGGCTCCAATACATTTCCATACTTATTTTGTGTCACTCCCTTTCTATATTTCAGAATAACTAGAACACTCTTGAACTTAACATTTCACATCTTGTCATCATGTTTTCTTTCATCCTTTTTCCCCATATGAGGGATATATTCCTTTACTTTAAAACTTTACATTTTTTATTTTAATATAAAGTTTTTAATATAATATAAAATTATTTTAATATAAAGTTCAACTCAAAAATCATATTTATGGATCCTTCTTCCCTCCCATAAGTTGCTATCTGTCATCAAATTACCTTTCAGTTTTTTATATGTGTTCATGTTTTATTCCTTCTGTTAGATGAAAGTTTCTTTACGGCAAAGGTGAGATTTTGTGTTTGAAACCCTAAGTAATAGCTCACTACCTTGTACATTATAGGAACTTAATAAATATGTGTTTCATTGAGTTGGATACCATATAGTATATAGGGCAGAGAACAGATTGGGACTTTGGACCAATAGGCTTATTCTTGAAAAGTAATATGGAGTCATGGAGGTTATTGTGTTTTCCTGTGAAGAGGAAAAAAATATATTAAAGTCAAGCCTCATTCAATTCCATGGGCACTGGCAATGACTCTAGGAGCCTCCCTCTCCCCCCTCCCCCATGCCTGCTCCATAACCATATTCTATTAAGACATTTGTGTACTGATAAGCATTTTAGCCTTTCAAATTTCTGGCTCCAGCTAGGGTTCCTGCTCATCTGATTCCAAAATTTGTGATTATACATTAGTAAAGTATTTTTCATTCTAAGAACATAAGTCACTTGTAGACAAACATGAGAATAATAATGCTCATCAGTCATGATAAATCAGTAAGTTCTTGGTCTCCTCACGGTAAATGATTATGGTTTGCTAATGAGACCACGGGTGTTAGGAGGAGTGTACTTCACTCCCTCAAGGTAGTGCTACGATTTCAGTAGAAAAGCCTTGAAAGTGAACAACCAGGTGGCACAGTGGATAAAGCACTAGCCCTGGATTCAGGAGGACCTACCTGAGTTAAAATCTGGCCTCAGACTCATGACACTTACTAGCTGTTTGACCCTGGGCAAGTCACTTAACCCCAATTGCTTCACCAAAACAAAACAAAACAAACAAACAAAAACAAATGAAAATGAGCAACCAGTCCATTACTGAATTCCTACCCCCCAAGGTCAACTGGCTAGAAAAATAAATGACTGGGCAACATGCAGCCTTGTGTTCTGACCCACCTTCTCTTCTGACAGATGCCCAGTCAGAAGAGCCTCAGTAGCAACCTGTGAGACATCTCCAAACTTGACCAGGGTTTTAATATCATATCAAGGACATTGTCATGAAAAACTTATTTTATGTAAGAATGTTCCCCTTCTATGCAACATCTTGATTGTGGGATATCCTTTTACTCTGCAAATATTTGAGAGCTTCCCCCAGCCTTGAGTACCACTGGGCTAACTGTTGCTGAAACTTTTCCTTCCCTAAAGAACAAAAGAGGTTTTTAACTTTGATTGGTGGATCCTGATCTTTTATGACTCATATTTGTTTTGCATCTGTTTCTAACCCTTATGGCTGTAATGTTAATCCCAGGAAAGTTCACTGACTCTGGTGGAAAACACACTTTTTAGCCTTATGCTAGAGCTCATTTGGAGTATTTGCTTGATCACTGTGGGATATGTTCTTGTTTGCACTGGAAGAAAAATCACAATGTTGCCTAAGTAGGCCACAACATGTTGATTGAAAAGTTCTGCCAACACTTTGTTAATTAAATGCTGGACATGATGCAGGTGCATAGCCAACTCAATGGGGCAAAATCAGGTACTCAAAGTGTCCAAAACATGTCTGAAAGCCTCTCTGCCATTCATCCCTGGCCCTAATTATAAGGAGGTTATATACCTTCTTCAAATCCAGTTTGGTGTGTATCCATACACTAACAGTCCTAGCCAAAGGTTCTGAAATTAATGGAAGAGGATAGCAGTTACAGATGGTGAACTTGATTGTCAATGTGGGAACACAATTTGCCTTCCTTTTTGAGAACAACAACAAAAGGAGGTGACCTTCTGGCAATTGGGAAGGTCAGATGAATCCCATATTGGTCCCTTCTCAGCACCGTAAAGTCTTAGAGAACAGCTTATGGAACTAAAAGGTTAAGTGACTTGTCCCTGGTCCCAGCTAGAATGTGTTTTAGGTGGCACTTGGACCTAGGTCTTTCTGACTCGAAGGCCTTCTCTCTATTTAAAACACAGCACTACCTCTTAGCATAATACTTTCAATAATCCCAAATTCCTCTTTTGTAAAATGCTATTTTGTCCCCACAGAATTATTTTCTTAGTGACATGAAATGTCTATAAACTATCTCAAAGAATAAAAATTATAAGCAACCCAAAGGACAATGGAAAGACACATGATGAGTATAAATGAGTTAATGCATATGACCAATAATTATCACACGCAAAAGGGCCTTAAAATGTAACAACAACAATAGCTAATATTTATATAGCATTTTGAGGGTTGAAAAGAGGTTTACTGACATTAGATATCATCAAGGACACATGTAAATGAGAAAAGAAAGTAATCCATATGAAGAATGAGGAACAACAGATAGATAGACTGAATACTATCTCAAAATACTACAGTGCATTTCATTGGTAGATCAATTTATGGAAAGAATGAAGAGATATAGAAATTCATGGGAAGGCACAGGGAACAATTATCAGAATGAGAAAGTGTGGAGCTGTTATATAATCTAGTAGGTACCCCATTAATAAAATCTTAGAATCACCAAAAGTATCAACATAAGTACATGATGAAAATAGGTAATTGTCAAAGTGTTGAATTTTGCACTTAGTGCCTATATGACTTTTTTGATGTATTTTTCCCATCTTAATAGTATTTTACTTTTTCCAATAACATGTAAATATAGTTTTTGACATTCAGTTTTGTAAGATTTTGAGTTCCAAATGTTTCTTCTTCTCTCCTCCCTAAGACAGCAAGCAATCTGACATGTTACAAAATAGAATCCTGTTAAACATATTTCCACATTAATCATGCTGTGAAAGAAGAATCAGAACAAAAGGGAAAAAATATGAGAAAGAAGAAAACAACAACAACAACAACAACAAGTGAAATAGTATGCTTCAATCTGCATGAGTCTTTTGGAATTGGCTTAGATCATTGCATTGTTGAGAAGAGCTAAGTCCATTATAGTTGACCATTGTATAATATTGTTGTTATTGTGTACAATGTTCTCCTGATTCTGCTCACTTCTCTCAGCATCAGTTCAGGCAAGTCCTTCCAGGTTTCTCTGAACTCCTCCTGCTCATCGTTTCTTACAGCACAATAGAATTCCATTACGTTCATATACCACAACTTGTTCAGCCATTCCCCAATTGATGGGCATCCCCTCAGTTTTCAATTCTTTGCTACCACAAAAAGAGCTGCTATAAATATTTTCGTACATGTGGGTCTTTCTCTCTTTTTTATGATCTCTTTGGAATACAGACCTAATAGGTATTGTTGAATCAAAGGATTTGCACAGTTTTATAATCCTCTGGGCATTTTGCTCACCAGAATGATTGAATTAGTTCACAGCTCCACCAGCAATGTATTAGTGTTCCAATTTTCCCACAACTTCTCCAACATTTATAATTTTCCTTTTCTGTCATATTAGCCAATCTGATAGGTGTGACGTGATACCTGTATGATTTTGAGTATTTGCTTAACCTCTGTGCCTCAGTTCCCTCATCTCTAAATAAAAGTAATCCTCTGGAATAAAAAGGTTAACTTATTATTTTAGATGGTAGTAGAGCTCCCTTTAAGATTTAGACCTGTGAATTTTAAGAATATCAACTCAAGGTCTAAGATGTAATCCTTTAAGATCCTAGGGCCAGTTGACTAATAATATCAGAACTAGTACAAGAAAAAATCTCAGTCCTACCTCATTTTCCCCCTTTAAAATACACCCTAGAAATTTCAGTACTTGGCAGGTAACTGGGGTATATCATAGAGCTCTGAGACACTTTGTGATATCTCTGAGGGTCAGAGTCTGGGCATTTTGCCTGTCTAGTGAGAGTTCTCTGGAATGGTTCTCTGTGAGATATTCCAGAGTCACAGGTGGGATGCCAGCTGTTTAACAGTGTAGAGATTAGAACTAGACTATTCATTGGTTCCAAAAAAATGACCAAGCTATGTATAATGAATCAGAAAATCCTCAAAATGGGAAGTACAGAATTTGGAAAAAGTTCAATTGGAGCTATTCCCAGTGCTCTTATGGGGTTAGCATGGCCAGAAGGATAATCTCATTGGTTACAGGGCAGATAACAGGTGACTCATCATTTCCATCCATCCAAAGTCTTGGAACATTAGAGAAGTTACAGGACCTAAGTGAAGGCCAGACAGGTCCACATAGTCAGAGAATGTTTCAGATATAAACATGACCATCTTTGAGAATCTGCTTGCTGAGGAAGGCTACACAAAGGAAGGAAAAGATGGGGGAGGAGAAGGGAAGATGCCTGGCTTCAAGTCAGCTTTCCTTATTATAGTCTGGGCAGGAAGTGCCTTGGTTCTTTTACAGAGTGATAGAGGCATTGAGAGATAACTATAACTAATTATATGTTGTTGGTCTGAAGCATAGACAGGGTTCTTGGTCATGTCTGTAATGGCACTATTTCCTTAAATTCAAGTTTGAGGAGGATCCAGGGAAAGCAGTCTTGAACCAAAAATGGCATTGGTGATTTTCTTCCTGTTTGCCCTAATGTCCAGAGCATAAAAAATAAGAGTATCAAATTATCAGTGGTCACCAGTATAATTACATGAGTGCATAATCTGTAATGTGTGAATTGAGACTTTACTATAAATGCAAGCAAAGAGTGTTGTTTTATGCTGGCTGCTGAGCCAAAAGCTTTAGAGGTATATTGAGGCACTAGAGAAATGCCCTAATAATGATTGTAGAATCATACAAGCTGTGACCAAGATGCTCCCATATACTGGTTGGCACAGAATTAACAATCTCTAGAAGCAAGGGGTCCTAGGTCAGGGTGGATTTAGAGTGAAGACTTCTCATTCAGTGGATGCAGCTACATTAAGAAGGATGAAAGAAGTGGTTTCTCACTCATTGAGAAGGCAAGAAAAACCAAGCCCAATGTAAGAGTTCCAATAAATGAACAACCTGTAGCCAAGCAAACAATCACATACTGATGGCAGATGAGGCACTTAGCCAAGGCATGAATACTAGGTTTGAGTTTCTTCCAGGCTCTATAGCATGTCCTGGTTTTAGTCTTTGGGGGAAGCTTCAGTTTGTTTTCCTAGCAGGAGAATGAGCATTAGTGTAAGAAGAAGAAAAGGGTATGGTTTTAGGGAAAAAAACTGGGAAGAATTGTATGAACTGATACAGAATGAAATTAGCAGAACCAGGAGAACAATTTATACAGTAACAACAGTATTGTAAAGATAATCAATTGTGAAAGACTTAGTGACTGATCCACATAATGACAAATCCAGAGGACTCATGATGAAACATACTACCCAACATCAGATAGAAGGTTATGGACTCAGAGTGTAGATTAAAGCATATTTTCTTCCTTTTCCCTTTCCCTCCCCCACGTCTTCTCCTTCTACTTCCTGTTTTCCTTTTCCTTCCCCTTCCATTTCCTTCCTCCTCCTTCCCACTACTTCTCTTCCCTTTTCCTTTCTCATTTTCCTTCACCTTTCTCCCACTCCCCTTTCCTTTCCTTTTCCTTCTGTCACCCTTCCCTTTCGCCTTTCCTTCCCATTTGGATGGAGGTGGAGTCAGAAGATTCTGAAATTTATGTCATATTTTGATATATTCTATTTACACCTTAGTCCCTTTATTGCTCAGCCCAGTTTGAATGATGATATGACAGTCCAGCAAGCTATGGAGCTGGTGGACTCTGTTCTGACATCTTTTTGTATTTATGGTGCAGTTTGAATAAGTCTATTGTTATGTCACTTATTGGCTTGATCCAGCAGAAGATGAAGTTAGCTCAAATTGCAAGGAAGATTTTAGTAAGATGTGTCAAAAAACTTACTGACCCCAAGGCAGTGGAATGAGAGAATGATGTTTCCCTCCACCACCCAATCTTTTGCTCTCTTTACTTGCAACCCTTCTCTCTTTCTGACATTTTCACTCTGCATTTTGCTCATTGATTATAACCAGGGCTAAAAGAAAGCTTCATTACTATGAACTTGTTCATGACCAGGGGAAATTGAAATGGAGACAGGGTGAGCCCTGTGTGTTCTGGGAGAATGGGAATGACAACCTCATGTTAAATTTATGCTTTCTCATTTTTGTTGAGGATGACTATATTTCTGTACATTTTATTTTACCCTTTAAACATTTATGCTCTTGTGTTATGATTAATTAAGTGTAATAAAATGAAGTGTTTGCAAAGTTAATACTATTGCTTCTTGGCTCTCTTTGTATCATGCTCCCTTTCCTTGCCTTTGTTTTATGTGGTCTGTCTTTATTCCTCTTTGCTCTTTTCTTTAACTTGTCATCTTCCTTTCTGGCCCCGTTTTCTTCCTGTGGGTTAGCCCTTCAATCCATACTCTATAAGAATTCATACTGACACTTAGAGCTTTCAAGGCAACAGGGGTTTGCTCTAACTAGAGAAACAGCTCTCTTCTCTGCATCCACTTGTTCATTTCTGTTTCAAATGCAAATTCAATAAATATTTATTACTACCTACTAGGCACAAGGATTTTTTTTTTAATATGGACTTGTGATTTCATTGATGTAGGGAACTCCCAGTGAGAAAACTACCTCTGTCAAAACAAAGGCAACTGTTCTGTAGTTCTAAGTCTTAAAGAGCTGTTTGGGCACTGACTTCTGCCAAGTGACTTGCCTAGGGTCACACAGTTACAGTGGGTCAACTGCAGTGCTTAAACTCAGGTCTCTTTGACTGGACTTTTGGTAAAAGACAGAGATTTCAAAATCATCTAAAGATGAAAGATGAAGCTATCAACAATTAGGACAATGTAGAAAGAGTAGAGAGGATGACCAGGACAAAGGCTTAATTGACCAACACTTAGTAGGGCATGAAATGGATGATAATCCACAAAGGTAACCAGAAGGAAGGGACGAACATATTGGAAAAGAATGAAAAATGGCCAGGGTCATAGAATGTTAAGGAGGGACACATCTCCGGGAGCAAGAGAGTGATAGATAATGTCAGAAATTTCAAAGAGGAGTAGGATACTGACAACTGAGAAAAGGGTGTCTGGTTTAGCCGTTCGGTGGCTATAGGTAACATTTAAGAGATCAGCCTCAATAGAGGGGTGAGGTGAGAACCAAGGCTGCCAGGCACTAAATGAGTAGGTGATGAAGAAGTAGAGAAAGCAAATGAAGATGACTTTTTCTTGGAGTTTGGCAGTGAAAGGATTTTCCTGAACATCTTGATTGTTAATATACCCCACTCTATCCTGAAAGTACTTTGTATACATTTTGCATTAATACTTATTTGTATACTCACTCCCAATAAGATGTAAAATCCTTTAAGGCAGGGACTCTTTAATTTTTGATTTGGTATCTCCAATACTTATCACTATGCCCACCTCTGTGATAGGTTGGGGCTTAATGATCTTTGAATGACTGCTAATGAACCCTGGGAAATGTTCTAGTAAATAAGAAGAAATTGATGGTTAGAGACAGAGAGGAAGTTTTGTTTGCTTGTCTCCATCTCTTACTCACCCCTCTCCGAATCAGTGTCAATCTTAAAATAGGAATTATTTCTTCCATTGGCCTAGAATGCTAAAGAAAAGCTAGAAAAATATGGACATTACTGGTTCTACTATTCACCCAGGGGGAAACTACATATGTATTGAATGAGGAGAAAATCTGGGAATAGGTAAAGGAATACACGATCCAGTGAACACATTCTGGGATATAAAACTTGTGAGTAACCAAATCTAGCACAAAGTTTATAAGACCATAGCTGGAAGGGATGTCAGAAGCCATCTAGTTTAACCCCATAATTTTACAGTTGAGGAAACTGAGTCCCAAGGAGGTTAAAAAAATTTTCCCAAAGTCACAGTAGAAGAAAGCATAAGAGTTAGAATTTGAACTAAAATTCACTGTTTGTAGAACTAGTGCTCTTTCCCTGGTAATCCTCCTGTGGGATTAGCAACTTGTTTCTCACAGCTCAAGTATTCCTTTTGATGCAAATTTTCTAGTTGATCTAAACTTTCTAAGAGTCTGTTTGAAATGCCTTAATAAATGTTTTACTTGACTTTTCAAGTGGTTTTAGGAATATGCCAAGGGTAATGTTAAGCAAATATTTGGTCCCTTATGTGAACACAAGGCTGAAGAAACAGGAAAATGCTGAGAATAGTCGACTACACAGCTACATGAACCAATCTATATAGGCATAATGGATGGATGGATGGATGGATGGATGGATGGATGGATGGATGGATGGATGGATGGATGGATGGGTGAACACTTAGCCAAGGATGGAATATCCCTAATAAAGGCTGGTAAGCATTTACTTTCCTGGAGTATAGAAAATTGAATCAAAATGGCTTTAAAATGAAAAAGTCGGGGAAAAGGATAAAATAGCTTATTTGCTTAGGCTATTCACCAAGCCAGATAATAACTTAGAACAAAGCTACAATGGACAAAGCAGAATAGTAGTAGATTAGGCCTGAAATTCACAAAAGACAAAATTCAACAAAGGTTCCGGTAACTGATACAAAGTCCTATAGCCTCACATGTCTATGTACAAATGCACAAAATAGAAATAAAAAAGAATGAACTATAGATCCTAACACAAGGAGACAAATTCATCCTCAAAGTTTTGATACAAAGGGGTACATTATAGGAATATGATTTTTGACAGATATCCTTTAATCCAAAGAAACAGGTAAAAGGGAAGGGAGGTTCTGGATAGCAACATAGGTTAAGAAAAGATACTTATGTGAGGAAATCCAGAAACCAACATGGGCAGCAGCATGTTAGAGAGAAATGGGGTAACAATCCATGGAGAGACAAACAGTTGTGACTTTGTAATTGAAGTATGTTATAGACCACATGGGCAGAAAAAGAAAATAGTGCAAAGAGCAATTCTGGAAATCAAGGAGTTCAGATTGCATGCCTCACAGAGAGACACCATAAAAAAATGTACAGAAACTTTACTTTTCTGGCTCTCTGTAAGACTTTGTCATTCTCTTTTCTTTTTTCTTTTAATTTATTTTCAATTTATGGAATAAAACAAGCATTTCCATAACACAGTATAATAAAACAGATGATTGAGCATGAAACTGCAAATCTACTATGTACAACTTGCTATTCCTTTTAAATATACAACAAAGTGAAAGAACTAATGAGGGGAATTTCTATTCTTCATCTGATTGTCACTAAGGAAGAAATAGTCATTGTTTGAAAATAATCCTAAACTTGCAGAGAAGTGGTCACTCCATCTTGGAATTTGACCAGGTTACCATACTGGCATATCAAGGGGATTTTGTAGACATTTTTAAAATTAGATTTATAAAATCATTTGATAAGATCAATCATATTATTCTTCTTTATAAGATAGGGAGATAATGGCACAATTGGGCTGTTGCAGAACTGGTTGAATGGCTGAATCTAAAGAGAAATAATTTGTCATTCCATATTGAGTTAGAAAGAGGTCTCTGGTAAATTACATGAAATGGTGCTTTGGTCTTGTGCTTTTTGGGGGGGATGCGGGGAGCAATGAGGGTTAAATGATTTGCCCAGGGTCACACAGTTAGTAAGTGTCAAATGTCTGAGGTTGGATTTGAACTCAGATCCTCCTGAATCCAGGGCCAGTGCTTTATCCACTGCACCACCTAGCTGCCCCCTGGTCTTGTGCTTTTTTTTTTTTTTTGTGAGGCAATTGCGGTTAAGTGACAAGTGACTTGCCCAGGGTCACTCAGTTATAAGTGTTAAGTGTCTGAGTTTGGATTTGAACTCAGGTACTCCTGACTCCAGGGCCTATACTCTATCCACTGCGCCACCTAGCTGCCCCATAAAGCAAGACATTGTCTTTTTTTTTTTTTTGTGGGGCAATGGGGTTTAAGTGACTTGCCCAGGGTCACACAGCTAGTAAGTTTTTCAAGTGTCTGAGGCCAGATTTAAACTCAGGTACTCCTGAATCCAGGGCCAGTGCTTTATCCACTGTGCCACCTAGCTGCCCCCAGTCTTGTGCTTTTTAATAATTTTGGTAGTGACTTAGATAAAAGGTACAAAAACACATTTTTTGTTTGTTTACTATTTTATTGATATCTTTTTTTACATTGCCTAAATTTTTGCCTGTATCCCTCTTCCTCATTGCTCCCCATGAGCCATTTTATATGACACAGAATTTTTTAAAAGGAAAAGGAAAAAAATGAGAAAACTGGTCAATAGTTTGAAAAAAAACTTGAAAATATATGTTTCACACCTGTGAACCCCACCCCCACATACACATCTCTTCAAAGGAGTGAGAGGAGGATCTTTGCATATTTCTTCTTTGGGGTCATGCTTATTCTTTGTACTTTTGCAATATTCATGTTTGATTATTTTGTGGTTCTTTCCATTTATATTGTTGTAGTCACTGTGTATATTATTTTGTTGTCTCTGCTTACCTCACTTTGCAACAGTTCATGTAACTCTTTCCATTCTTCTCTGTATTCATCATATTTGTTGTTTCATGCAACATAGAAATATTCCATTACATTAATGTAACACAATGTGTTTTTCCAAACAATGGACATCTAATTTGTTTCCATTTCTTTGCTATCTAAAAAAATTTTCTATACATATTTTGTTGTATACGTACACTTGCTTCTTACAAATATTTTCTTTGTAATATATGCCTAGTAATGGAATCTCTGATTCAGAGAGGAAAATTATTTTAGTAACTTTACCTAATTCCAAATTGCTTTTCAAAATCATTGTCCTAATTCATAGCTCCACCAAGAATACATTAAGCTACTTATTTTTCTAAAATGATTCTAGTATTGAATATTTCTGTCTTTTGTTATCTTTGCCAATTTGGGGGGTGTGAGGTTAAATTTCAGTGGTTTTTGATGTGCATTTTTCTTGTTTTTGGTAATTTATAGCTTCTTTCATATGGTTATTAATACTTTAGCAATTCTCTTGAGAATTATTTGTTCATATCCTTTGACCACTTCTCAGGGAATGCCTTTTGCTCTTACATTGTTGTTAGCTATTTATATATCTTAAATACCAAACCACTATCTAAGAATTTGGATATACTTTATCCATTCAAATATTACCCTTTTCATCCTAGAATCATTAATTTTTTTGTATATAAAATTTTCAATTTCTTATAATCAAAATTATCTATCTATTTTATCTTTTCTACTCAACTCTGTCTCTTGTTTGGTTAATAATATATGTCCTACCTATAGCTGTGAAAAGTATATGACTTGCTTCTCTTCTAAATCATTATGGAATATGTAATAATTGGGTCATATCCATTTTGACCTTTTTGTAGAAAATGATTTATTATGTTGATCTAAGCCTAATTTCTGCCACACTGCATTCTAGTTTCCCCAGCAGTTTTTATGAAATATAGAGTTCTATCCTAAATATTTTATATTGTCAGGTTTATTGAATACTGGGTTATTGAGTGCCATTTTTTGTGATTCTCACCAATGACCTTATAAGAAATTATTTTTATCACTGCTGCTTTATAAAAGAGTTTTTCACCCAAAGCTTCATTCTCCCTTCAGTCCTATTTTTTTTCATTATTTCCCTTGTTATTCCAGATCTTGTATTTTTTCAAATGAATTTTGTTATTATTTTATCAAGTGTTATAAAGTATCATTTTGATGGTATAATTGGTTAAAATTATGAAAATTAAACATTTAAAACATTACAACTGCATATTAACTTTGGTACTATCATTTTTATCTTATTGGGTTGGCCCAGCCATGAGCACTGAATATTCCTCTGGCTATTTAAGTTGTTTTTCATTTCTTTAAGAAGAATTTTGTAATTAAATTAACACAAGTCTTTTTTGTGCTTTGGTAGATTGACTCCTGGTTATTATAAGTATTCTGCAATTACTTTGAATTAAATTTCTTTTTCCATTATTGCCATCTTTGTATTTATTATTATTATGTAGAAATGTAGGTGATTTTTGTGGTGGGGCAGCAGATAGAGTGCTGGGACTAGATTCCGGAAGACTCATCTTTCTGAGCTCAGATACTAAGTAGCTGTGTGATCCTGAGCAAGTTACTTAATCCTGTTTGCCTCAACTGGTCATATGTAAAATGATCTGGAGAAAGAAATGGCAAAAACTCCAATATCTTTGCTAAGAAAACCCCAAATCGGGTGATGAGGAGTCAGACATGATTAAAATGACCAAACAACAATTTTGTTGAAATTATTAATGGTCACAATTAGTCTCTTTACTTATTCTCTAGAATTTGCTAAGTAAGGGGCAGACAGTGGATAGAGCACGGGCCTTGGATTCAGGAGGACTTGAATTCAAATCTGGCCTCAGACATTTAACACTTACTAGCTGTGTGATCCTGGGCAAGTCACTTAACCCCAATTGCCTCACCAAAAAAAAAAAAAAATTAAATTGCTAAGTAAATTGTTTTATCACCAGCAAATAGAGGTAGTTTGATCTGTTCTTTCCTTATCTAGAAAGCACTTGATTTTCAAACTTCCAAGAGAACTGGGAGGAAAGCTATGAAAGGAACTTTGCTGGTTTTGTGAGGATAGTAAGTGGGTCCTTGTTGGTGAGGATTCATAGAACTTTTTTGTCCAAGGGTCTCCTTCCTTCTATCACTACTAAAGCCTACTCAAGACTTCTCTATTCTTTCCCTTTTTTCCCTGCCCCCTTTCCCTTCTCTCTCTTTCCCTTACTCCCAGGAGACCTTACCCAGGGAACCGTGGTTGGAGATTGCCTGAAGACCTTTTCCCCCTCCCCATTCTCCCTTTTCCTCTTCCTTTCCCTCCCCCTCTCCCTCTCTCTATCCCTCTTTTTTCCCATTTCCCCCTTTTTCCTCCTCCCTTTCCTTTTCCCTCTTCCCTCCTTCCTCTGTCATTTTAATCTCATAATTTATATCACCTGTCTCAACAGCTGTAGATAGATAGATGCAGTTATAGGGGTAGATAGAGATAGATAGAATTAGCATTATTTAAGCACTTGCTATATTCCAGGCACTGTGTTAAGATCTAGACACAAAACCCAGAAAACAAGATAGTCTTTACTTTTAAGAAACTTATGTTCTAATAAGAGAACACAAAACATAAAAGAGAAATGGAAATAGGAGAGAAGGACAGTACTCCTAGGAGGCAGAGAAGGGCAACCACTGTTGATGCAGAACAGGCTGGGCGATGGGCCGGAAGAGACTGAGCAGTGGTCGCTGGGCCTTCTCATGATATGGTTGTTCCAGGCAGGGACTCACCAAAGTGGAGGCATATTCAGGGGACCAGACAGTCAATGTGGAGATGTAACAGGCAAGATGGTGATTTCAAAGTGGAGCAGGGGTTGCTGGAATCTTGCAGACCAGGCAGTATTTCATGGGCATGTGCTGACCTGGGTCTTAAAGTGCATACATAGGGAGACTGTTTAACCACCTTGTTGCTGTGAAGGTAAAAAGACCAAGACAAATAAAAAAACATACCTGAGCTCCTCTAGCCTGAATGTAAAATGTTTTTGAGGTTTTGGCTTGGTGACTAGGAATTCAAGGGAAACAGAAATTTTGTATGCTTTTAACATTGAAGTTGATTCTTTTAATTTCTTAATTAGTAAGGTTATTTTTATTATATTGTATAGTCCTTGAGTGCCTTACTATATTTGAAACCTCAAGCCTGAATCATGGGATAAGCCTAGTTTAGACTGGACCTGAAATAGATGTCTAACACATTGCATGGTAGATTTGAGATGCAAAAATAGTGTGAAACATTGGGCCAAATCTAATAAAATGAAATAGGAACATATAAAATCTTCCATATACATATTTTGATAATTACAGGAATTGGGAGACATCCTGTTTGACAAGGGGATGCTGTTTGATAAAACATCTACTGGTTTTTGTGGGTTTCAAGTTCAATAGGAGTCAATGGTTTCAGTCATGCCATCTTAACCTGCACTAAGAAGCATAGAGTTCAGTGCTAGGAAAGTGATTGTCCCATTTTGATCTGCCCTAATCAGTTTTGGGTCCCGCATTTTATGAATAATATTGATAGACTGGAGATTTAACCAGAAGATAGGAAGCAGAATGGTAGACTTCTTGGGATCCATGTACTAGGAATATCAGTGTAAGGAGTTGAAGGGTTTTTTTTTTATCTCAAAACATGTCAGGGGTTACCCAGTAATTGTTTTCAAGTATGAGAAAAGTTATCATGTGAAAGATAGATTATACTTGGTTTTATTGACCTCAGAAGGCAGGATCAAGAGCAATGAGAGAGGGATAGAAAGGAAAATTTAGTTTTCTGGCAAGTAAAACCTTTTTTAAAATTAATGCTGTCTAAAAAATGGAAAAGTGGAATAAAATTCCTTTAGGGGATAGTTCTTAAAAAATTAAAAAATCACTTTCCAGGTATGATGTACATTTTCTTTAAATACAGGTTTGACCATATTATTCTCATATATACATATACATATATATATATAGAGAGAGAGAGAGAGAGAGACAGAGACAGAGACAGAGAGAGACAGAAAGAGACAGAGACAGAGAGAGATGGATAGAATATGGGGCAGCTAGGTGGCACAGTTGATAGAGTACTGTCCCTGAAGTTCAGAGGATCTGAGTTCAAATTGCATCTCAGGCACTAGCTGTGTTTTCCTGGCAAGTCACTTAACCCCAATTGCTTTAAATATCGAGAGCCATCTCCCATTGTCTTGATACATATTTTGCTACTGGACTCAGATGGCTCTGGAGGAGAAAGTGAGGTTGGTGACCTTGCACAGCCCTCCCTCACTTAAAATCCAATTCAGTGCAGTCATGACATCCCTCCAATGTCGTGTATATTATATGTATGTGTACGCACATATTTCCATCCTTGCAGCCTAGAATCTAGTTCATCTCGCCTTACTTTTGCTCCTCATACAAGGTACCCTACTCCCTTCTTTGTACCTTTGATCTGGTTGTTCCCCCATACATGAAATGTACTATTTCCTCACCTTTACATCTTAGAAATGCCAGTTTTCTTCAAGACTTAGCTCAAGTACCACCTTCCAAAAGAAGCCTTTCCTGATTCCCCCAGAATTAGTGCCCTCTCTTGGATGGCTAGCTGAGATAGAGATAGAGAAATGGACTTGGAGCTAAGAAGACCTGTATTCAAGTCACTGACACATACTGGCTGTATGACCTTGGGCAGGCACTTAACCTTGGAATGTTCTAAGATAACAAGTCTATAAGTTTCTGAGAAGGGGCTAATTTGTATTGGTAGAGGGAGTTTTCCCATAGCCCCAGTCCCTAGTCCTATAATCTTCATACATACATGTGTATTTATGTATACATATATATACATACTCATATTTGTATGTGTATATAGATGTATGTGTATGATGTATGCATTCACATACATTTTGGATAAATATAATTGTGTGTGTGTATGATCTTCTCTGATACAATGTAAGATTGAGGGCAGGGAAGATTTCAGTTTTATCTTTGTATTCACAATGTATATAGCACACAGTGGGTACTTAATATGTGCTTATTGATTTATTGAGTGGACTCTTTGTCTTTGAATTCTTCTCTCTCCAATCCATTCTCTATATAATTGCTTAGATAATATTACTAAGGAACAGGTCTGGCTCCATTACTCTTCTGTAAACTCCAATGCCTCCCTATTACCTCTGTGGTCAAATACAAATGCCACTATTCAGCATTTAGAGCCCTTTACAATGTGGATCCAATCTATTTTTTCAGGCTTTTATTATACTTGCCTTCATGTGCTTCATGCCTCCCCCCAAAACAAACAAACAAACAAATAAACAAAAAAATAACTGGCCTTGCTGTTTCTCAAGCTCAATACTCTGCCTCTTATCTCTGTGCCTTTGGCCTAGGTGGTCTCCCATTCATTGAATGAGTTCCTTCTATATTTCTTTCTCTTAGTATTCTCATTTCCTTCAGTGCTTGGCTCAAGTGCCACCTCCTATATGAGATCTTTACTGATACCTCCCCAGTGGCTATTGCTTCCCCCAAATGCCTCATATATGTTTTGAATATATTTTGTATTTATTTATATGAATGGTTCAATGAGAAAACATGTGTTATGTACTTACTAAGGCACTGTTCTAAGAGATGAGAATACAAATAGAAAAGAGGTAGCCCATGCTTTCAGTGAGCTGCCATTGTAAGTGAGGGAGATGACATGCATAGGAGGGTTCAATTGCAAGGCAGATGGAAGGGCATAATAGTCCTTACTGTACAATTATTGGGAAAAGAGCAAGGCCTGAGGTTTTTCCTGGTGCTTTGATGGGCAATTCCCAGGAGCTGGGAGGGTATAGTAGCAGTACAGGTGTTAAAACTCTCTCACCCTTGAGTATAGGCTCTGACACCCAAATCCCCATTCTTCTCCCCTCCCTATGGGGAAGGAATCCAAGGTTACTTCAATGGCAAGAAGGTTTGAGGAGAGGGCCATGCCCTAAGCCCTGATTCTCATGAGACCTGCTCTCTTTTTAATATGTTGTTGTTGTGTTTTTTTTTTAATTCCAACAGATTTAAAGTGCTTCAAGGCTGGGAGGGCTTTCATGTGGATCTTTGTATTTGACATAATGCCTAGCATATTGCAGTTGCTGAATAAGTGTTTATTTGTTGTGGTAGAGGACCACTATTTCCCCTTCCTCCTCTGAGTTTCATCTCCATTCAACAAGCCTTCATTAATGCCATGATTCTGTGCATTCATTCTGTGCTCGGTGCTTGTAGAGGGGACAAAGAAATAGAAGATATAGTGCAAATATACCCAATAGATGGGGCTTATAAGGCATGACTTTTTTATTTATGTTATATTGTGACTTAAACCACTTATCCATCTACCACCATGTTTAGTCATCGACTTCTCTATTCAGAAATTTGGGCTGCTTATACTGCCAGTCAGGCCATTTAATAAACACATAAGTGGGTCAATAGATAATATAAGGAAGGATTTATTTTTTGTAGCTGAACTAAGGCCCCAAACTGCATCCAGCCAAAGTATGATATGCGAGCTTTTCAGAAATGCAGCTAAGCACATTTCATAACATGGTTTTCTCTCCTGTGTGTCCTCAGAAGTAAGAAAGATGAAATAGCCTCCCTCTTGCCTTTGCTCGGAAATGGTATTTGTATGCCTTTGTATGTCTGACATATTACTTCTGGCCATGGAAGGGGTCCCATGACACATTTCCATAGAGTTGGGTATCAGTCCCATTGGTCTGGCTAAGTTCCAGCTGAGAAAATGACAATCTCTTTCTCTAAATCCCTCTAGCAGTCATTCCAATTGGATAAGGTCAGCTTTTTTCCCTCCTGTCTTAATTATGGTTGAGTGGGGAGAGTACTACACAGGGACAGTGAAATCTGTCTTGTTTCTTGACTCAGGGCAAAATATTTTACCTCCCTGTGTTTCACCTGTGAGCTGGGAACAGTCACCTTGGGGCACTGCCAATATTTGTGAAATTTTGTTCTGTAAAGACATTGGAAGCAACAACATAAAGATATACAAATGCTTGCTCTCCTTGTTCTCTGTCATGTACAGCTGTCAGAGCTAGTGGTAGGGGGCAGAATGTATGTGAAAACCCAGATAAGGATGTTTGTGCATATGTGGTACATGGCCCAATTCATCTGAAACAACTTCATTTAGGGAAAAGTAGAAGAAATAAGCATTTCTAGAATGTCAACTATGTGCCAGACACTGTCCTAAATATTTTTTATAAATAATATCTCATTTGATCCTTAAAAGAAATCTGGGAGGTAGGTATTATTATACACTAATATTATTATTATTATTTTGTTGTCATTGTTATTTAGCTATTTTATCATTCTTCATTACCCCATTTGGGAGTTTTTTGGTAATAATACTGGAATGGTTTGCCAGTTCCTTCTCCAGCTCATTTTACAGATGAGGAAACTGAGGCAAATGGGGTTAAATTATTGGCCCAGGGTTATATACCTGGTGTCTGAGGCCAAATTTGAACACGGGAAGATGAGTCTTCCTGACTCCAGGCCTGGCTCTCTAACCACTATACCACCTAGCTGTGTTCATCCCCATTTTATAGTTGAAGGAAATGAGGCAAACAGAGGTTAATGACTTACCTAGGGTCACACAGTTAGTAAGTGTCTGAGACTAAATTTGGACTCAGCTCTTCATGACTCTATCCACTGCCACTGAATGATTTTAATGGAAGTTTGATTCAAATCTATAGCTCTTTGGTTTTATGGAATGGATAATCCCAAAATTCCTTTAAACAATTAGCTGTGGAACACAGTATTTAATTTCATTTTTAAAAAGTAAATTTACCTTCCTGATTCTGTTTGGTTTGGGTGGATATGAAAATGAGCTTGCATTTACTAAGCACACACCAGCTGGGCTGTCCAGCTGTGAGATATAGCTCAGACTGGATGCATGGGGCAGATAGAGAACATTGGCCATTGGAAAAGTGCCCAATTCACATGTGGATGATTGAAAGTTAATCCAGGTTGCCTTAAATTCAGGTGTGTGTGTATGTGTGTGTGCACGCATGTGTGAGTGCATGAGCATGTGCACACATACTTCTACATACATGTGATGGGCCCCTTTGGCATTCTGGTAAATCATTTTCAGAAGAATGTTTTTAAATACCTAAAATTAAAATATATAAGATGGAAAAAATAAATTCTATTGACATAATTATCAAGATATTAAAAAAACCACACAAAGTTCATGAACACCAGGTTAAGATCCCCTGCCTTAAGCTGAAAAGTTCCTAAGATGAATGAAAGATGTTTAGCTCTTTCAGTTCTAGTCCAACTAGGAAGAGGTTATTTAATAAGTATGGACTGGATGTACAGAACAAGATATTCACTTTCAGACATGGAAGTGAGCAAGAATGTATGAGGTGCCTGATATGTACCAGGCACTGGTACTATGGCTCTAAGGCATGAGGTCCTAGGGGCTTTACAAATATTTTCTCATTTAATCCTAACAACAACCCTGGGAGGTAATTGCTATTATTTTTTCAATTTTACAGTGGAAGAAACTGAGGCAAGCAGGTTGTGACTTGCCTAAGGTCATACAGCCAGTAAGTTTCCGAGGCTAGAATATAACTCAGGCCTTTCCCACCGCTCTTATCCACCCAGCTACCTAGTGGTCACTGGTCAATATGTTGATTTGTTTTCCTTGTCTATATATTTTTGTTCCAAGGGAAATCTTCCCCTGGGAGTGGATGGGAGTTAGTACAAAATGAAATGCAACAAAAGAGTTTTAATAAAAACATTAAAAATATAAAAGAAAAAAAGAAGATTGAGGAGATACAAACACATGAAGTGATTTTGTTATTACCTTTTAAAATTTAATATATCCTGGAGGAGGCAAGATGGCTGAGTCGAGGTAGCAGCCCAGCCAAACTCTCCCAACACTGTGTTTCACACAGCCTTAAAATAATACCTCAAATTAATTTCTGGAGCAGCAGAGCAAACAAAAGGTCAGAGTGGGATATCTTTTCAGCCCAAGGCAACTTAGGAAGCCCACAGGAAAGGTCTTTGACACCTGAGTGGGGGCCAGTCCAGAGTACACAAGGCCACAGCAATAGCCATGGGCCTTAGAAGGTACTACAACAACAACAGGAAGCCAGGAGAACTGATCAGAAGGAGATTACAGGGAACTCTTTACTGACACTGGGTGTAGGGCCTGGCATTGTTTGGAAACCCTATTGACCACATGCAATTTTGGGTCAGAGTTTCAGAGCAGAGAGAAGACCTTGTAGTTGGATATAAGGGAGCAGGGGACCCAGTTACAGTTCAATTGCCAAGAGCAGTGCTAACAATTGTGGCTGCAGAAGAGCAGAGACCTTTTGGGATAAAGACCAGAGGACAAAATAGGAGAGCAGGGAACATACCTCTATCTAGATCACACCACTTTGGAAGCATCAAAAACTTGCATACCACAAGAAGTAGCTTTGAAAGTAAGAATCTCCCAAAGCCCAAAGCTTAGAACAGTGCCCCCTTTTCCTAGGTAAGAAGAACCTAACTTTAACATAAAGATCAAAGTCAAGAAATAAGCTGGAAAAATTAGCAAACAACAATAACAAAAAAGAACTTGCCCACAAAAATCTACTAAGGTGGCAGGGAAAACCATGACAAACTCAGAAGAAGACATGATGAGAAAACAGCTACTTACAAAGCCTCAAAGACAAATGCTAATTGGACAGAAGAACAACAAGAATTCTTGGAAGTGTAAAGAAAGAGATGAGTGGCAGAGGAAAATTTGAGAAAAGAAATGCGAGTGATGCAAGAAAACTATGAAAAGAGAATTAACAATTTGGAAAGAGGCACAAAACATGCTGATGAACATAATACTTTATGATGCCATAGGCAAACTAAGAGAGCATGGAATCATTTATCTGTCAGGTTTTTGAACAGAGGAAGAATTTAGGACTAAAGAAGATATAGAGAGTAAAACAAAATACCTACTAGATCATTTTGATTATATAAAATTAAGAAGTTTTTGCATAACCAAATCTAATGTAACCAAGATTACAAGGGAAGTAGAAAACTGGGAAAGAATTTTTGAAATAAGTATTTCTGAAAAAGGTCTTATTTTTCAACTATATAGAGAACTGAATAAAATTTATGAAAGTACAAGTTATTCCCCAGTTTATAAATGGTCAAAGGAAATGAACAGGTAGTTTTCAGACAAAGAAATCAAAGCTATCTATAATCATATGAAAAAAATTTTCTAGATCACTATTGATCAGAAAAAGGCAAATTAAAACAATTTTGATGTATCACTTCATACATATAAGAATGGCAAATATAACAAAAAAGGAAACTATTGGATGTTGGAAGTGATATTGGAAAACTGGGGTGCTAATCCGCTATTGCTGGAATGGCGAAAAGATCCAACCAATCTGGAAAGCAATTTGGAACTATGCCCAGAGGGCTATAGAACTGTGCATACTCTTTGATCCAGCAATACCACTGCTAGGTTTATATCACAAAGACATCTCAAAAAAGAAAAAAAAAGACTTTTTCATACAAAAAATTTTATAGCACCTCTTTCTGTGATGGCTAAGAATTGGAAATCAAAGGAATGCCTATCAATTGGCCTAAACAAGCTCTAGTATATGATTGTGATGGAATATTATTGTGCTATAAGAAATGGCAAGCAGGATTGCTTCATAAAGTCCTGGAAAGACTTTTTTGAACTTATATATAATGAAGTGAGCAGAACCAAGAGAATGTTGTACACAGAGACAGCAATATTGTTTGATGGAGAAATGTAAATTATTTAACTCTTCTCAACAATGCAATAATCCAAGAAATCCCAAAGGACTACTGACAAAGCATACTATCCACCTCCAAAGAAAGAACTGATATTGACTGAATACAGACTGAAGCATGTTATTTTTCACTTTCTTTCATTTTTATTTCTTTTGTTTCCCTATATAAAATGACTAATATGATACTGTTTTACATAATTGCACATGTATATCCCATATCTGATTTCTTACCACCTCAGGGAAGGGATAGGGGAGGGAGGAAAGGAAGGAGGCAGTGATCAGAAGCAAAACAGACTTTTGAATTGAGACATAATAAAAAAAAGAGAGAAGAAACAGAAAAAATGGAATGTAGGCTAATATACAGTTAGTAATCATAACTGTTCATGTGAATGGAATGAGCTCACTCATAAAATAGAAGCAGATAGAAAAATGAATTAGAAATCAGGATCTATCAATATGCTACTGTAATGATTGGAATGACACTCCATGAGGAGAAGGCATCTGAGGGCAAGACATGTGGCTCTTTGGTGTCACGAAGTGATGTTTGGTTAAGGGAGGAAGAGAGGGCGAGGCTGGCGCTCTTGCTCTCTTTGTCAGGACTCTAGTTGAGAGTGGAGCAAGAAATGCTCTCTCCCTTCAATAGGTAGATGAATCTAGGCCTTTCTCTCTCTCTTTACCAAATTCTTATTCTCCTTAATAAATGCTTAAAAGTCTAACTCTTGCTAAAGCTTATTCAGAAGGACATGAGTTCAAATCCAGCCTCAGACGCCTTCTCCTCATGGCAGAATGTCCTGCAGTAAGTCTCCAGCAGGTGGCATCATTCCAATCATTACACTATTTACAAGAGACACACTTGAAACAAACACACACAGAGAGAGACACATAGAGTTAAAATAAGAATTTAGAGCAGAATCTATTATCCTTCCGCTGAAATAAAAAAGTCAGGGGAAGGAGTCATGATCTCAGACAAAGGCAAAGCAAAAATAGACCCAATTACAAGATTTAATCAAGGTAACTCAATTTTGCTAAAAGGTGTCAAAGATAGTGATGTAATGTTAAAGAAAATTTATAGCAAGTTTCCTAATAAAACCCTCATTTCTCAAATCTATAGGGAACTGAGTGAAATTTATTAAAGTAAGAGTCATTCCCCAATTGATAAATCCTGAAAAGATGTGTACAAGTAGTTTTCAAAAGAAGTAAAAAAAAACCTATCCAGTCATTCAAGAATGCTTTTAATAACTATTGATTAGAAAAAAATTGTGAAATTCTGAGGTACCACCTCACTTGGATCAAAAATGACATGATAGAAGGCATATGAGGAAATTCATCTAATGACAACCTGGTGGTGGCTTTGTGAATGGATCCAACCATTCTGGAGAACAGTTTGGAACTATACCCAAAAGGCTATAGAACTGCATGTCCTTTAAGGAAGTAATACCACTACTATTTATGTATCCTAAAGAGATCTAAGAAAAAGGGAAAAGACCTAAATGTACAAAAATACTCATAGTGGCTCTTTTTTGTGATGTCAAAGAATTAGAAATTGAAGGGATGCCCACCAAAGGGGTTGGGGCTGAAAAAATTATGGTATGCAGTTGTGATGGAATACTATTGCTGTATAAGAAATGATGAAGGACATAGTTTAAAAAAATCTGGGAAGACTTATATGAACTCATGAAAAGTAAAGTAAGCAGAATCAGGAGATCATTGTACACAGTAACAGCAGTGTTGTAATGATGATTTACTTTGGAAAACTTTGCTACCCTTATTAATTCAATGATCCAAGACAATTCCAAAGGACTCATGATGAAAAATGCTATCCACCTCAGAAGAGAAAATTGATGAAATTAGAGTACAAATTGAAGTATATATTTTTTTCACTTTCTTTATTTTTCCTGTTTTCTTTTTTTCTTTTTCTTTTTTGCTACATGGCTAATATGGAAATATGTTTTACATGATTTCACATGTATAATTGATATCATATTGCTTGCCTTCTCAGTGGGTGGCAGAGGGGCTGGAGGCAGAGAGAATGAGGAACTCAAACTAAAAAAAAAAATCTTAAAAATAAATAAATAATATATTTAAATAAAAATTTAATATATCCTCACACAAAATCCGTGCATAATATTTCAGAATTTCTTATACAATCTCTTCTTTCTTATCCTGGAATGTTTGCTAGCTGATGATTGCTAAATTCATAATATGTTTATTTCAAAGCATCATGGAATAAGAAAAAAACTATAAATTGCTTGTTGTTCATTTCTTCCCCTCATCCCCTTTCTCCCCCCTTAATGGTTCTGTGCACTTTTGTAAGGGATTTCCCTCTGAAGTCATATGCTCTTTATACTCATTCTTAACTCTGCTATGGGACCTGGTGGACAGAGTTTCCTGTTGTGGCAAATGGATGGCTATAGATCCATGCCTAAGATGATAATATTCCCCTCACCATTTATCATTCAACAAAAATTCTTTGGAAAAAATAATAAATTAAACCCAGGCCAAAAAAGCAACCTCTTCCTCCAAGTTAATTAATTTGAGCACTATTTTCAGGAAAAGCATTTCTTAAATCCCCATTGCTGAAGGCAATTTTCTTGCCACAATCACTCAGCATCCCTGACAGAAGGCAGCATAATCACTCCTTGACAGAAGGTGACTGGCAGAAGGCGGGTTGAGGGGAAAGCAGATTTCTGCTGTAGTGGCAGAAAACACCTTGGAGAAGACTACCACAGCCTCAGGGAGGCTCCATCTATTGATGGAACCCAGCATTCTCTGTGGGCACTTAATGCATATTAATATAGGGGGGTGTGTTCATATGAGGGAGTGTAAAATGGGAGGGCAGAACCCTTAAAATATCTGCAATCCAGAGCTTACTGTCACCAGAACCTGAGAAGTTCTAGAAAATCTGGATCATTATAGCTGATTGGCAGCTGAGTTCAAATCCAGCTTTAGACACTTACTGGTTATATAACTCTTGGCAAATCATTTAACTTCTGCCTGCCTCAATTTCCTCACCTGTGAAACAGGTATCATAATAGTATCTAACTCCGGTGTTATTGTGAGTATTAAATGAGATATTTGTAAAGCACTTAGTATAATACCTGGCATATAATAGGTATTATATAAAGGTTAAGGAAAAATAGAGCATTATTCTTGAAATCCGGAAAGATCTGGGTTCAAATTTTATCCTTAACAAGTTGAGTGCCCTTAGTCAAGTTTCTCTCTGAGTCTCAGTTTCTTTATCTATAAAATGAGGTTAAAATATTTGCAATCTACCTCACATGGCAGCTGGGGGGACTTTTCACAAATAGTACAAAGTACTTATTATGACTTATTAATAATGAATACAACATACAGTAAACATGACAACTAACATCTAACCTCTGCTCCACAACTTTTGAGAAGGGAAAACCACAAACTCCCTGACCTCACCCATTTCCTTTTGGGACTCTAATTATTAGAAGTGGAATAAAATTGTTAGGAAGTTTGTTTATATCATACTTTAATCTGCTTTTCTATAATATCTACCCACCATGAGCAGTGTTGCCCTCTTGGGTCAAACAGGACAAGACTAAGTCACTTTTGACAACATCATCATTCTCATCACTGTCATTTATATAGTGCCTCTTTATAAATATTATATAATTTGATCCTCACAATAATCTTGGGAGGTGGGTGATATTGGTATATCCATTTTTACAGTTGAGGAAACTGAATCAAGCAGATGGTTACATAACTTATCCAGAGTCACACAATCAGGCTAGATTCAAATTTCCTGACTCCAACTTCAGTGCTCCATCTACAGTACCTTAACATAATGATACTCCTTCAACAATTTGAAGAGTACTACCAAGGATCATGCTAAGTATTTTCTTCCCCAGGCCAAAGAGTCAGTTCCTTCAGTTGGTTGGATTGTAGCATGGTCTATAGTCCTTTTGTCAGCTTGGTTAGCTTCCTATTGATGTACTTCATCCTGTCAATGTTCTTGCTAAAATTTCACACCAAGTTCAGATGCCAAATGTATGAAGACTTCACTGATTTACCCCCAGGAGCTAGAAGTTATTACTGCCTCCTTAAAACCCCCATTCTACTCTGACCTTCCCTTTGTACTTAGCACTTTCACTTTTATTAGAATTATTTTTGTGTCCTATCCACTTAACTCAAAATTAAGTTACTTTCTTTCACTCAAAACCCAACCAATAATTAGGCAACTACTATATATAGAACAAGGTGCCAAGCAGCAAGGGAGATACAAAGTTTAAAAAGAAGCAACCTTAAGGAATCAACTATAATATTTTTCACCCTTATAGTCTCATCATTTTGTTGTATTCCTTGCATATTGTAGATGCTTTTTTAAAATGTTGATTGAATCAAATGGAGTTCTTGGCAGCCACTCAGCAAGTGGTGAAAGGCTCACAATTCTTCTTTCTGTCCTGGAGTGGAAGCAGCTAAACTCCTCTTGACTACTTACTGGCAACATTTGCCACGGCATAATGATCTCAGATATCAAGGTTACAGAATAGACCTAGGTGATAAAAACACATAGGAAATTCTGTGAGAATAAGGAACTTCTCAGTATTCTGTAATGTTCAAATAAAAGCTCTTCTTACCCAAGCCCTAGACCACATTAGGTACCACTATCCCTTGCCTTATCCCTGAACCCCAGATACTCTTCAAGTCTTTCATAGTGTAAAGATGAGCTCATTGATTGGCACTTATGTGATGCTTGGGAAAAGAATTGGGAGTAGGAGGGATTGCCTTAACCAGTTTATGATTTCATTCCTTGCCAGCTTCATCCAAGATGTACTGTTGGTCCCCTGCAGCATTTCCTTAGCTCATCCAACAAATTTCCCAAGGAGCTGCTGAAACAAACCCAAGCTTAGCTGTGCATTTCCCTCTCTTAGTTATTAGCATTATCGGGCCAAATCATAATTTGTTAAAGAGGTTTGCTGCATAGCTAAGGAGATGGGGAGGGAGGAGAAGAGATATACTATTTATAAAGAACTGGCTTCAGTAGGTTTGCCTGATGTTGCAAAACAAATAACCTGGATCAGGCTTAGTATGTCACAAGAAAATAAAATTTAAAGTCTGAAGGGACCTCATATAATACATCTGCCTCATTTTACCAATAAGGAAATTGAGACTATGCAGGGGGAAGTGACTCACCCACAGTCACATAGGTAGCAGAGCTGGGTATAGTCATTCTGATGTCTTTCTTGAAACACCCAGATTGGACGCATGGCATTAGGAGATTAGTTTTGTACCAATGAAAACATCTGAATTATAATAAATACTTTGAGTCAAATCTATGATCGATCTAGCCCAGAATTCTCTCTCTGATAGACCATGGGATGTGTTATGGGAAAGCTTGGTTTTAATTTTTTATGTAAAATCAGAGTAAAAAGGGACATAACCTTCAGACACCATTTTCCCATAAAAGTCAGTTGTATGGGGCAGCTAGGTAGCAGAGTGGATAAAGCACAGGCCCTGGATTCAGGAGGACCTGAGTTCAAATCTGACCTCAGACACTTGACACTTACTAGCTCCTCCTGACTCTAGGGCTGGTGCTCTATCCACTGCGCCATCTAGCTGCCCCCAGTACCATGCCTGTCACACATATAGTAGGCATTTTAAATTGTTTATTTAAGTGATATGAAGTAGTTTGCCCACTTTTCACATAGCTATATGAGGGTAGGGACACAGGTGGTGTTTTTATTACCCGTACTGATTGGAGATAGAGGCTTTAGAAGAGAAAATATGAGAGAAGTGAACAACTGGTTAAGAAGAGATTATCTGGGGGCAGCTAGGTGGTGTAGTGGATAAAGCATCGGCCCTGGATTCAGGAGTACCTGAGTTCAAATCCAGCCTCAGACACTTGACACTTACTAGCTGTGTGACCCTGGGCAAGTCACTTAACCCCCATTGCCCACAAAACAAAACAAAAAATACAACAAAAAAAAAACAAAAGAAATTATCCAAGAATGAACTTTGGATTTCTACAGCAGGGCATAAGACACAGGAAGGGACAAGTCTTGGTGAGGATGCAATACATTATTGCATGGCTGAGATATTAATTTTGATGATATTTGAAAATCTGATTTTTAAAATCTTTTAAATTGCTGAGAGGGACCAGGAAAGAGACTTACAATTATATAATTGCTAAGCCAGATACCACAAAAAGTAGCAGATACAAGAAAGAATAGCAGTGGATATATTCAGTGATTTCCAGGAGACAATATCTAAGAAAAGTAGAAGTAACAGGGTGGAGCCAAAATGGTAGAGGAGAGGCTGTGACTTCAGCAAGCTCCAGATAAACCTGTCCACTTCCTCCTAAATAATGCTATTAAAAAAACCCAGAGCAGCCCAGCACACATAAGAACAGAGTGAGACTATTTGCCAGGCAAAGGGGTCAATTGGGATCACCTGCTGATTGGGCTGAGAGAGGAGCTTAGCACGTGGTCCAGACCCAGCCAGGAACAGATAGTGCTTCCAGAATCTCTGAGTCTTCAGTGCCAGTGGCTTCTTCTGAGGCTTGGCTCACAGACAGGCGAGAGGGTTCAGTGGTTGGCCAGGGTGAAGTGGCTACAGTCTCTGATGGAGTTGGGACAAAGAGCTCTGGTTATGAACCTGTGAGCCAAATCAAGTGGTGGTGGCTCAGTGGGGGAGGGGCACAGGCATGCCAAGCTTCCAACCATAGAGAATCAGATTTCAATCATACATCTGCTCCCAGGCTGAGATAACTAAGCAAAAAAGACAGCAGACAATAGACAGCTTCATTGGGGGAGGAGTAGACCAGAATACACCTTCAGAAGAAGATAATAACAAAGTCAAAGCTCCAACATCCAAAGCTTCCAAGAAAAATATGAATTGATCTCAATCCACAGAAGCACTGAAAAGGGACTTTGAAGAGAAAATAGGAGAGATAAAAAGAAGATTTAGAGAGATGAAGGGAGGAATGGAAAGAGAAATGGAGGAGAGTCATGAGAAAAAAGTCAACAGTTTGAAAAGCCAACTGGAAAAGGAGATACAAAAGTTCTCTGAAGAAAATTATTGCCTAAGAATTAGGATTGAACAAATGGAAGCTAGTGACTTTATGAGAAACCAAGGCACAGTAAAGCAAATTCAACTGAATAAAAAAATAGAGGGTGATACTAAATATCTTCTTGGAAAAATAGCTGACCTGGAGAATTGATCCAGGAGAGATAATTTGAAAATCATTGGACTACCTGAAAGCTATGATTTAAAAAAGAGCTTAGATATCATCTTCCAAGAAATTATCAGGGAAAATTTCCCTGATATCCTGGAAGCAGAAGGTAAAAGAGAAATTGAAAGAATCCACAGATCACCTCCAGAAAGAGATCCCAAAAGGAAAACCTCCAGGAATATTATAGCCAATTCTAGAGACCCGAGGTCAAGGAGAAAATATTGCAAGCAGCTAGAAAAAAGGAATTCAAATACTGTGGAACTGCAGTAAGGATAAAACACGATCTAGCACCATCTAAATTAAAGAATTGGAGGGCATGGAATATGATATTCAAGAAGGCAAAGGAACTTGGACTACCGCCAAAATTACATACCCAGCAAAACTGAGTATAATATTTCAGGGGGAAAATAGGACTCCAATGAAAAAGAGGATTTTCAGGCATTTATGATGAAAAGACCTAAATTGAATACAAAATGTGACTTTCAAATACAAGTCCCTACAGAAGCATAAAAAGGAAAACAGGAAAACAAAGTCATGAGGGATGTTAAAAGATTAAACTGTTGGAGTGGCTAGGTGGTGCAGTGGATAAAGCACTGGCACTGGATTCAGGAGGACCTGAGTTCAAATCAGGCCTCAGACACTTGACATTTACTAGCTGTGTGACCCTGGGCAAGTCACTTAACCCCCATTGCCCCACCAAAAAAAAAAAAAGATTAAACTGTTTACATTCCAACATGGGAAGATAGTACTTCTAACTCATAAGATTTCTCTCAGTATTAGAATAGCTGAAAGGAGTATACTTAGATAGAGGGCACATGTGTGAATTTAATATGATGAGATGATATCTGTAAAGCATTTATTATTTCTTTTTGTTTATCCTTTTTTTGGTGGGGCAGGCAGAGTGGGGTAGCTTATGTCTGGAGCCATATGTAGGCTCAGGGCCTCCTGGGTCCAGGACTGGTGCTTTGTCCACTGTGTTACCTAGCTGACCCATGATGACATCTTCAAAATAAAGTTAATGTGTAAGAGGAATGCACTGGAAGAAAGGGAAAGGGAGAGGTGGATTGGGGAAAACTAGTTCACATAAAAGAAATGAGGAAGAGCTTATGGAGTAGAGGGGAAGATGGGGAAGGAGCAGGGAAGTGAGTGAGCCTTACTCTCATCAGAATTGGCTCAAAAAGGCAATAACATACACACTCAAGAGTGTGTAGTAATCTATATTTCCCTGTGGGAAAGTAGGAAGGAAAGAGGATAAGGGGTGGGGGAGGGAGAGGCAATGGAAGGAAGGGTAGATTTGGGGAGGGGGCAGTAAAAAGCAAAACACTTTTGAGGAGGGATAGGGTGGGAAGGTGGGAAGGAAGATAGAAAATAGAGTAAACATTAAGGGGAGGGAATAAGATCGAGGGTAATACAGTTAACAATAGTAACTGTGAAAGAAATTATTAGCAGGATGATATCAGAAGGATGTATGAAAAATTAAACCATCAACAGAGATAGAACTTACAGTATACAGATTGAAGTATGATTGTATTTATTAGTTCCTCTTTCTAAAGGTATTTTTTCTATTTTCTTTCACAACCTAATGACTTATTTTGCATAACTGCACATGTATGACTTATATTGAATTGCTGGAGTTCGTAGAGAGGGATGAGGAGGGAGGGAAGAAGAAAATTTAGAACTCAAAGTATTAAAAAATCAATGTGAAAAGTAATGATAAGCAGGAGGAGTTCAGAGAAACCTGGAAGGACTTACATGAACTGCTGCTGACTGAGAGGAGCAGAACCAGGAGAACATTATACATAATAACAGCAACATTGTGTGATGAACAATGGTGATAGACTTGGCTCTTTTTAGCAATGGAATGGTCTGAAAAAATTTCAAAGAACTTCATGATAGAAAATGTTCTCAACATCCAGAAAAAAGAACTGCAGTTTATGAATGCAGGTTGAATGATACTGTTTCTACTTTTGGGCTGTTTTTTCCTTCTTTTTTGAGGTTTTTCCCTTGTGCTCTGATTCTTCTTTCTATGACTAATGCAGAGATATGTTTAATGTGATTACACACATATAACCTATATTAGATTGCTTTCTGTTTTGGGGAGGAGGGAAGGAAGGAAGTGTGGGAGAAAAAATTTGGAACAAAAAATCCTATGAAAACAAATGCTGAAAACTATCCATATATGTAACTGGAAAATAATAAAATACTGAACAAAAAAAGTAGTAGTAACAAAATTCTTATGTTCAGATATATGTATATATTAAGAAAAATATTGACAATATGAAGAGTATACAGAGAAGAGCAATGAGGATTCGGGGGGAGGGAACTTGCCATAGAAGGATTGACCAAAGGAGCTAGCCAGAAGAAGAGAGGATTTGGGAGGGCATACAGGGGCATACAAAGCATTTTCAAGTATTTAAAGACCTGTCATGTGGAAGACAAATAAGGCTTTTTCTTTGCACATGTTGGCAGAAGTAAAAGAGATGGAAATCACAGAAAAGGAGATTTAGGTTTAAAGTAAAGAAAAACTTTCTGAACAATCGGAGCTGTCCAGGAGTGGAACAGGGAGGGAGCATTCAAAGGCAGTGTAGTCCCCCTCACTAGTGGTTTTGAAATAGAACTGGACAAGAACTTGTTGGTGATATTGTAAAAAAGACACTACTTAATAGATAGATTGGCCTAGATGTTCTCCCTTGAAGTCCTTTCCAGGTCTTAGATTTTATGAAATGAGATCTATCCAAAGATATCAATGATATCTCTTGAAGGCATCTCAAACTCAATATGTCTAAAACAGAATTCATTATCTCCACCCCCCCATAAATCCTCCTTCTGAATTTCTGTATTACTGTTGAAAGGATTACCATCTTTCCAGCAAACTAATTCACAAACTCAGTGACATCTGAGTTATAGGGAGCCTACTGTTAAGTCTTCTGCAAAATCAAATTTGAAGCCTTTTGTTGGGCTTTTCATTATCTAATCCCTTCCTCCCTTTCCTATCTTCATATATCCTATTTCCCCCCTATACACTCTGAGATCTGATCATACTGGTCTACTTGCTGTTTCTTGAACATGATACTCCATTTCCAAGTCTAGGTTTTGGATATTCTTTCCCCAAAACTTTGGTTCATAGAATGAATCCCTGGTTTCCTGCAAGATTCCATTCAAATCATACCTTCCAGAGGAAAACTTTCCTGGTTTTCCAAGTCACAAATGCCATCCTTCTCTAAGAGAAACATCCCTCTATTCTGTATCTATATTCTATATTTTTATTTATATATGTTTTATCTCCTCCATTGAAATAAATGTAAGATTCCTGAGGACAGATGATATGTTTTGCTTTTTTCCCCTTGTAATCCCAAAGGACTTAATAATTACTTCATAACTGATTGGTTATGGATCATAAATAAAGTGAACTAGGAATATTAATATAAAGGATGTTAATATAGCCATATAGGTAGAATGGAGGCTTGGTGGGATGTGACATAAGACTGGAACGGCATAGTTTATTCAAAGGAGCAGATGAAATGAAATGGATGGTGAAGTAATACTATATTTTAAGCATATATGCTTCTGTGTAGAAGTCTACATACAGAAGAGGGGACACATCATGGAGAATATCTGAGACAATGTAAATTGGGAGAGAAATTGTCGACATTGGAGAGGAAGTATGATCTATTCCAGACTATTCAAACATAAGGAAGAATGTGAAGGTGAGATCATAAAGTTGGCACCAATACTATAGTTGTGCTAGGGGACTACCCAGACATCTGATAGAGGTTGCTGCTGAAGACAGAGCAGCTGAGAAATTATTGACCTGCATTAGTGACCATTTTATCTTTCATATGATAGAGAAAGTAACAAGAAGAACTGCTGTTTTAGGTCTGATTCTTTCTAATAAGGATGAACTGGTTGTCCAAGTAGAAATGCTAAGAACCATGAGAGGAAGTAAAAAATGCTTTAGCTTTTGTAATGGATAAGGGGGAGGGGCATCCTGACACAGTTTGAAACATACTCAAAATTTCGGGAGATCAGATTTCAAAGAACACAGAGAGAGAGTAAGTAGGCTTTTATGCCCAAAGATAATGTGAATTAAACCACATCAAGAGGCATGGAGTACTTGCAAGAAATAACTTCATAAGATATAAATACAGGTTGTTCCCTTGAAGAAGAGGGCATCTGTTTAATAGGAACATATAGTTATATGGAATTGTTCAAGGAATTGGGTTTTGAAAAAAATACAATAACATGGAAGAAAGGATGGGAAGTGAAGGATGAATGCAAATGGTTGGCATCAACATGAAAAAAACATTACCAGAAACACCTAAATTTGGGCATGTGATGAATACAAAGAATAACAAAAGAATTTTTTTCTTTTAGTTCCAATGCAGAGTAAGGAAAAGATCAAAGAACAAATAAGACCACTTCTCACAATAGACTGAATATTAATAACAGATAAAAGAAAGAAGAAAACACTGCCTAAATCCAATTTTGGCAGTATTCTCTCTACGAAGAAGAATGTTCCTTGGACAGGAAAATATAGAACAATAATAGTTAAGGAGAATAGAAAGATGAGATTTCAGTGGAGTCTAAGAGTACCCCTAGCTACTACCACTGAGTTATATTAAATAATCCCAAGGAAACTCTTTCCCAAAATACTGAAAGAATGAACATATGTGATTGAGAATAGGGAATGAGAAAGTTTCTGCAAATTGGCAAATATGGTCATTATTTTCAAAAAAAAAAAGAGAAAGACAAAAGATTCTTCAAACAAAAAGGCAGTATAATAAATGTAGAGCTAGAATTTACCTCAGGTTATATAATCCAGATCCATTACATTGCAGATGACAATCCTCAGGCCTAGAGAGATTGACCATTCTGAGTCACACACACACACTGTAAGTGGCAGATCTGATATTGAAATGTAGGTTTTTTTAATCCTGGTTTCTTTCCATTACAACTAAGATTAGAAGGAAAGCAGAAAGATGGGAGGGGGGTTTACATCTATTGTTTCTGATAAAGGCCTCATTTCTCTTTTTTCTGTTTAGAATTTTATTTTCCAAATTACATGTAAAAACAAATTTTGACATAAATTTTTTAAAACTTTGTATTACAACTTCTCTTCTTCCCTCCCTTTCCACCCCCACCCCCAAGAACTTGAGCAATTCAATGTAAGTTATAAATGAGTAGTCATGGAAAACATCTCCACATTAGTCAGGTCATGAGAGAAAACAGACAAAAACAAAACTTCAGATTAAGGTACTATCAAAAAAATTATGCTTCAACCTGTTTTCCAATACCACCAGTTCTTTTTCTGTAAAGGATTGTAATTTTCATAAGTTCTTCAGAGTCATGCTGGATCATTGCATTGCTGAAAATAACCATGTCCTTCACAGCAGATCATTTTACACAATGCTGTTCTTTTGTATACAGTACATTTCACACTGCTTCACTTCATGTAGATCTTTCCAGGTTTTTCTGATAGCATCCTGTTCATCATGACATTCATATAGTACCTTAAACTCGACAAAGAATTTTCTTCACAATAGCTCAACCAAGTAGGTACCATACATTTTTCCATTATAATCAATCATGATACCTATTTCCCTCCATCCTGTTCCCTTCCCATGATATTTGCTCCATTTTCTATCTTCTTTTACATTATTCCTCCTCAAAAGTGTTTTGCTCCCCTGCTCTGCCCTCCCTTCTTTCAACCTTCCCTTCTTATCCTCTTCCCCTCCTACTTTCCTGCATGGTTAGATAGATTACCCCTCCCAATTGAGTGTGCATGTTATTCCCTCCTTGAACCAATTCTGATGAGATTAAGGTCCTTGAGCTAATTCTGTGTTCTAAATTTTCTTCCTCCTTCCCTCCTCAACCCTCCCTATGAAATCATGCAATTCAATATAAGTCATACCTGTGCAGTTATGCACCTTCACCTTCCTGGAATGTGTTTTGCTTTTTACTCCTCTCTCCCCCAATCTGCCCTTCCTTCCTTCCCCTCTTCTTCTCCACCCCTTATATCCTTCCCCTCCTAATTTCCCTCAGGGGAAAATATATTACTATACCCACTTGAGTATGTAATTATCTCTTTGAGCCAATTCTGATGATAGTAAGGTTTACTCACTCCCCCACTCCTTCCCCCTCTTCCCCTCCACTACACAAGCTTTTTCTTGTTTCTTTTATGTAATTGACTTTTCCCCAGTCTACCTCTCCCTTTCCCTTTCTTCCAGTGCATTCCTCTTACTCCTTAAATTTATTTTAAATATGTCATCATGGCTTATCTAGGTGGCAGAGTGAGAAAAACACCAGCCCTGGACCCAGGAGTCCCCGAGCCCAAATCCAGCCCCAGACATAAGCCACACCACCCTGCCTGTCCCACAAAAAACAAGGACAAACAAAAAAATGTTTCACAGATATTATCCCTTCACATTCAGTTCAGACCTGTGTCCTCTGTCTAAGTATATTCCTTTCAGTTTCCCTAATACTAAGAAAGTCCTTATGAGTTAGAAGTATTATCTTCCCAGGTAGGAATGCAAACATTTGAATCTTTTAATAACCCTCATGATTTCTTTTTCCTTTTTACCTTTTTTTTTTGCTTCTGTAGGGTCTAATATTTGAAAATCAAATTTTCTATTGAGTTCAGGTCTTTGCATAACAAATGCCTGAAAGTCCTATTTTTCATTGAAATTCCATTTTTCTCATGAAAGATTATACTCAGTTTTTCTTGGGTAGGTGATTTTTGGCAGTAGTCCCAGTTCCTTTGCCCTCTGGAATAGCATATTCCATGACCTTCAATCCTTTAAAGTAGACGCTGCTAGAACTTGTTTTATCCTTATTGTAGCTCCACAGTATTTGAATTCCTTTTATTTTCCAGGTACTTGCAATATTTTCTCCTTGACATGGGAGTTCTCAAATTTGGCTATAATATTCCTGGAAGTTTTCCTTTTGGGATCTCTTTCAGGAGGTGATTGAGTGGATTCTTCCAATTTCTATTTTATCTTCTGCTTCTAGAATATCAGGGCAATTTTCCCTGACAAGTTCTTGGAAGATGATATCTAAACTCTAATTTTGGTCATGGTTTTCAGGTAATCCAATGATTTTCAAATGATCTCTCCTGGATCTATTTTCCACGTCAGCTGTTTTTCCAAAGACATATTTCATATTGCCCTCTCTCTCTATTTTTTTTATTCATTTGGAGTTGCTTTACTGTGTCTTGGTTTCTCATAAAGTCACTAGCTTTCATTTGTTCAATCCTAATTCTTAGGCAATAGTTTTTTCAAGAGAGCTTTTGTATCTACTTTTCCAGTTGGCTTTTCAAACTGTTGACTTTGTTCTCATGACTCTCCTGCATTGCTCTCTTTTCTCTATCCATTCTTTCTTCCACCTCTCTAAATCTTCCTTCTATCTCTCCTACTTTTTCTTCAAAGTTCATTTTGAACACTTCCATGGCCTGAGACCAATTCATATTTTTTCTTAGAAGCTTGGGATGTAGGGCCCCGAGGTTGCTACCCTCTTCTGAAGGTGTACCTCTATCTTCCTTTTTGCAAAAGAAACTTTTGATAATTATCATTTGCTTGCTCATCTTGCCATCTTTTACTTGACTTTTAAGTCCTTCTTACAGTGGGGCCCTACTTCCTAGCTACAATGTTCCAAGCTTCAGAGGGTCCCAGGTGTTTTGGTTTGAAGAAGGGAAGTTTCTTCTCTCACCTGGCCTGTTCTCTGGTCTGAAGATAACCTCAAGCCTACTTGCTAATGTAGCAGCCAGCTAAACTTTGTGTACTGTGATTCTTAACTTCAGTGAGCCCGTGCACCTACCCCACCTGGGCCTCCCACTACTCAAGATTTATACCTGGTTCACTGCTGGGGTGGTATAGCCAAATCCCTCCTTAGGTCCTGCAGAAACTCCTGTACTTTCCATCACCCCCAGCCAGCTGTTCAGCCCTCTCACCTGACTATAAGCTTAGTTCCAGAAGATGCTAGTGCTGCATCTGATTTGGAGGCTTGCGGGTAAGTTTTTCTGGTGCAGCCTGCCTGGGGACTATATCAGTGTGATTGTGGGGTTAGACTCTTATTACAGCCCAGCACAGCCCCCTCTAAGATGTCTTTTGCTGGAAAATAATTTCAGCCCATCTTTGTGTGGGTTTTGCTGCTCCAGGGATTGTTTTATGGCTGTTTGGGGGTAGTTGTGTCAGGAGATCTGGGGGTTTAATGTCTTTCATCCACTATCTTGGCTCTGCCCCCAAAGGCATCATTTCTCAAACATATGAAGAACTGAATCAAATGTATAAGAATACAAGTCATCCACCCCTAAATTGAGAAAGGATCAAAATATGTGAATAGGTAATTTTCAGATGAAGAAATTAAAGCCATCTATGGTCATACAAAAAATGTTCTCAATCACTACTGATTAGAGATATGTAAATTTAAACTACTCTGAGGTAACACCTCACACCTATCAGTTCGGCTAATATTACAAAAAAAGATGATAAATGTTGAAGAAGATGTGAGAAAATTGGAACACTAATGTATTGTTGATGAAGTTGTGTACTGCTACAACCATTCTGGAGAAGAATTTCTTACTATGCTCAAAGGATATAAAACTGTGCATATCCTTTGACCCAGTAATATCACTACTAGTTCTGTATACCAAAGAGATCATAAAAAAGGGAAAAGGACACACAAATACAAAAATATTTATAGCACCTCTCTTTGTGATAATAAAGAATTGAAAATTGAGGGAATGCCCATGAATTAGGGAATGGCTGAACAAGTTGTGGTATATGAATGGAATGGGATACTATTGTGCTTTAAGAAATGATGAGCAGGCAGATTTCAGAAGAACTTGGAAAGATTTACATGAACTGATGCTGAATGAAGTGAGCAGAACCAAGAGAACATTGTACACACTAACAATAACATTGTGTGATGATTAACTGTGATTGACTTAGCTCTTCTCAGCAATACAATGATCCATGACAATTCAAAAAGACTCATGATGGAAAATGCTCTCCATATCTGGAAAAAGAACTATGGTGTCTGCATGCAGATTGAAGCATACTATTTTCATCCTTTTTGTTTCTTTAGCTTTTTGTTTCTTCTTTCTTGTTGTTGCACCATTTTGTTCTAATTCTTTTCTCACAACATGACTAATGTGGAAATATGTTTAACATGATTTTAATATATAACCTATATGAAATTTTTTCTGACCTTGGGAGTGTGGAGAAAAGGAAGGAGGGAGTTATTGGAACTTAAATTTTACAAAAATGAATGTGGAAAATTACCTTTGCTCATAATTGGGAAAAATAAAATAGTATTAAAAAAACAAAGCATTATGACTAATAAATGCACTTCAACCTCAATGGAAACCCTGTAATCAAGTATAACTGGGTTCTATCCTTAGGTTTCTTCTAATTTATATATTTGTCAGTGTTTTACATAAAGGTATAGATAGCATATTTATTAAAATTTCAGGGCATGAGAGCTAATAGTCCATTAGAAAAGAGAATCAGTATAGAAAATCGTTTTAACTAGCTAAAATGAGCCAAGTCTAAGATGATTTCTGAAACAAATTTGTTTGCCTCAAAAATGAACTTTATAAATATAATATATAGAGAAGATTTGTATACAAAATTCGTTGTAAAAGTCTGAGTCAACCATTGATGTAGTAGAAAAAAAGACAGGTTCAGATTTTCCCTGTTTTTGCTCTACTTTGTTTAGAGCAAATCTAGAAAATTATATGCAGTTCTAAAGGACACCATTTAGGAAAGACATTGAAGAGGTTTAGTGGATCAAGAAGATAGGGAATTGGCTGGTAATGGGACATGAAGCTCTTCCAAACAAAGATTGGTTGCAGGAACTAGGTATATCTATCTTAGGAAACCTATAACTGTCTTCCTGTATTCATACAACATTCATGTAGAAGAAAGATTAGTATATGGCCTTAATGTAGAGCAGGGATTCTTAAACTAGGATCTATGACTTGTATATTATTGATAAATGTATTTCAACTGGTTTAATTAGGTTTCTGTGTAAGAATATTGTTTTTTAAGCGTTTAAAAACATTGTTCTGACTAAAAGCCCATAGGGAAATAAGCCACCAGACTGCTAAAGGGGTCCATGCACACAAAAATGATCTCCTGATCTAGAAGGAAGAAAGAAGAGCAATAATTGACAAGGATATTTGGTTTCAATGTGAGGGGAAAAGATGCTTCCTGAAAACAGATTTTTGAAATAGTAGAATAGGCTAGAAATCTTTATATGGAAGCTGGAAGATCAAATCTAAAGGGGTCTTCCTGCTCACATATGGCTTTGAATAGATGATTTCTGAGCTCCTCTTGCCCAACTGAGATTTCATGATTCTTAATTCCATTTCCATTCTGGTTACAAAGTAGTACTTTATTTTATTTACTCTTAACTTTTTACATTTTGAGACAAAACTTATCAGTTTTCTAATATTAACTAGAAAATGTTGTGATCAATTTATCCATGCTCTTCTTGATTGTCATCTTGAATAATATCTGTTCTCAGGACTTAGTTCTCTAAGATGAAAAAGCTTACTATTTTAGCTTATGCTATTAAAACAGCAGTTCCTTCAATTTTTTAGTCACCATTCCTTAGACTTCATCTTGCTATGTTGCTTCTTTAGAGACTCTGACCAGCTCTGTGTTCAGTATTACAGCTTTGTGAATTATTGTGTGAACATTAGCCACTTCTATGGCCACTCAACTATGATCACTCAAATGTTTTGCTATCCTTGCTTCTTGTAGGTAACTCATATATACCTATCCATGATATAAGAGCATCTTTTTAGCTATCATAGCTTTAAGGATGGCTTCATACTGTGAATTCACATGAGGTACAAAGGCCTTCAACTTTTACCACTTGTAAACAAATTGGATTTCATCACCAGGTAAGACATAGAATCCTCCCTGGCAATGGCCAGGTTGACCTATTAAGTCCCATCTTGCTTTGTAAGAGCACATCTTCTTGGCTAGGGCTCTCAGGTAATTAGTAACTGCACATAGAACTAACATTTTGCAGCTGTGTTCATAACATCAAGGCAGGGCCCATGTCAAATCCATTGCTTCACAATGTAACCCAGTCCCTTATTACACATGTGGAAATCAATTACCACACATTAGAGGATGTTTAACACTTTAATGCAGTATTTTTATAGCACTATTTCCATAGTGTAGAAGGAGGAATAATTATCTACTTCTATTTGGAAATAGGGTTTACATGCATTACAAATGCAGGCAGAAGAGATTATGTGTGCTCTAATAGGAGCTTTTTAATAAATGCCAAAGAAACATCTATGTAACTTCTATGATGAGCTTCCAGAAGACAAGAGTAGCCCATCAAATGAATACATTTTGTTTGTTTTTGTTTGTTTGTTTTTTGCAGGGCAATGGGGGTTAAGTGACTTGCCCAGGGTCACATAGCTAGTAAGTGTCAAGTGTTTGAGGCTGGATTTGAACTCAGGTACTCCTGAATCCAGGGCCGGTGCTTTATCCACTGTGCCACCTAGCTACCCCCAAATGAATATATTTTGAGAATCTGGCATGGTTGAAGATACTTGTTTGCATTTGGGGAGTTTTATTTTTTATATGTCAGTCAATGGAATTTTTTATGAAATACCTAGTATGTGTCAGGCACTGTGCTAAATAGTAGGGATATAAAGAGAGGCAAAAGAAAATCATTATCCTCAAGGAGCTTATCATCTAACAGGGGAAAACATGTAAATAACTATGTACAGACAAGATGAATATAGGATAAATCAAATAGAATCAACATAAGGAAGTCATAATTAAGGAGGATCATAAAAGGTTTGGATTTTAGGTGAGATAAGAAGGAAGTCAGGAGGGAAAAATGCAAAGTGAAAAAATTCTAGTCCTGGGGAAGAACCAGTGAAAATTTCCAGAGTTGGGAGATGGAGTTGCTTGTCTCAGTAATGGCAAAATAGTCCAATGTCACTGGATCAGAAAATGTGAAGGTATTTAAGGTATAAAAAGAGTGGAAAGGAATGATGATGGTAGGTGATGAAGAGAATTGAATATCACACAGAAAATATTATTTTATCATGGAGGTGATAAGGAATCAGGGAAGTTTATTGAGTGTGATGGGACAAGGGAGTCAACATAGTCAGACCTGTACTTTAGAAAGATCACTTTATCAGATGAATGGAGGATGGACTGGGATGGGGAGACACTTGTGGTAGGAAGACCAACCAATAGGGTGTTGCCATAGTACAGATGTGAGGTGATGAGTGCTTGCATCACCGTGGTGGCAGTGTGAGGAGAGAAGACGAGGTATATACAAGGTATTATGAAGATAAAATTGACAGGCCTTGGTAATAGTTAGGATATGGGGGTTGGGAGATAACGTGGATTCTAGGATGACACTTAGGTCTGGGTGACGAGGAGGATGGTAGTATCCTCTACAGTAATAGGGAAGTTAGGAAGAAGAGAAAATTTGGCAGGAAGAATAATGAGTTGAGTTCTGGACATGTTGAGTTTACTTTTCCTATGGGACTTCCAGCTCAAGATGTCCAATGGGCATGCACAATGTGAGAATGGAGCTCAGAAGGGAGGTTAGGACTAGACAACTAGATTTGAGAATCATCTGCATAGAGATGATTATCAAATCCTTTGGAGCTAATGAGATCACCAAGTGAAATAATATAGAGGGAACAGGGAAAAGGACCCAAGACAGGGTCTTGTTGTACACCTGTGGTTAGTGATATGATCTGGATGAAGATCCTTCAAAGAAGACAGAGGGAGTAATCAGATAAGTAAGAAGAGAACCAAGAAATATTAATATCATGAAAACCTAGAGAGAAATGAGTATCAAGGAGAAAAAAGTGATGGACAGTGTCAAAAGCTGCAGTAAGGTCAAGAGAGATGAAGACTGAGAAAACACACCTGGATTTTGCATTGAAGAGCTCATTGGTTGAGAGAGTAGTTTCAGTTGAATTGTGGGGTCAGAAGCCAGGCTCTAGAAAATTAATAATACAGTAAGAGGAAAGGAAGTGGAACCTATTGTAGATGGCCTTTTCAAAGAGTTTATCAACAAAAACAAGAAGAGATATAGGATGGTAACTAATGTGGATAGATAGATCAAGTGAGTTTTCTGAGGATGGGAGAGAACCATGTTTTTAGGTGATAGGGAAATAGTAGACAAGAAGATGAAGATGAGTGAGATAGTAAGCATGATAGGGAAATGTGCTAGAGAAGATGGAGTGGCAAAGGATCACTTGTATATGTAGAGCAGGGTTTGCCTTGGCAAGAACAAGGGCCACCTCATCATGTGAGATGGATGAAGTGGAGATAGTGGCAGAAGGCATCTGGGAAATCTAAGTTTATGAAGTGGGGAGAAGAGGAAACTCTTGGTGAATAGCCTCAATTATTTTTTTTTCAGTGAACTATGAGGCAACATTCTAATCTGGGAGAGCAAAGAGAGGGTGAGTCATGGGACCACAGAAGAAGTGACTTTCAAACAATTTAGAACTATCCATATGTCAAATGAGTGACCTTATGAGTTTGTGAGTGCTATTAGTAAGCCTGCTAGCCTGTGAGATAATGCTCAACTTTCTCCAGCTATTGAGTCTGCTGCATCCCTAAATTTATGAAATTGCCAAGGCCCCTCGGATCTGTGATTTTGATGTTAGCTCTCCAGAAGATCTGAACCCACAAAAGAGTGGTCAGTTTTTCTCTGGTGAAGGATGTATTTAAGCAGAATGATCTGAATACAGACTATTCATGAATTTTTAGCCTATAATAAGCATGTCAATATAGAGCATTATAAATTGAACCACCAAACACATGATCCATGGACCATTAGGGTACTCTTCAGCTCAACAGCACACAAATCTATCAATATATATACTTAAAAAACTCTAATAATAATCTTAAAAGAAGGCTACACAGTTATCCCTGTGAAGATGCAAGCACTGAATTACTTCTCCTAGGTTCAGTGGATACTGTATGGATTCATAGGACCATAGACTTACAGCTGAAAGATACTGTAGAAGCCATCAAGCTAAACCCCTTATTTTATAGATGAGGAAATAGAGCCACAGAGAGATTCAATGATTTTCCCTGGGTCACACAGCCGTTAAGTGTCTGGCACATGCTTTGAACTAAGGTTGTTTTGTAACAAGTTCAGTATCCTATTTATTTCTTCTCAACTCCTAGCCCAGTGTGAATGATAGGGTGAGAGAAGGAGAGGAGGAAGAGAAATACAAAGAAGTTGGGCATCTATTAATTGGTTCAGTTCAGAGCTGACTCACATCAGGCAGCAAAGCCAAGGGGGTGGCTGGGACAGGAAAGAAAACTAGAAATATAGCCAATGGCTTCCTTTTCCCTTCACTGGGGCAAAGCAAGAAAATGAAGATATGAGCATAGTGCCCAGGTTCCTACACCTTTTATAGTGACAAGGCAAGAGAAATAAAAGTTTGGCTAATAGGTTCTTCCTCCTTCCTCTGCTCCACCCCGCCACACACCCATGGAGTTGCCTAGCAAAGGAATAACAGGAGGGGAGCTCAAGGATTCTAATGCCAAAAACCTTCTAGTTCAACTAGGTCACATGCTGTCATATGGCTACTCACCCTCCACCTTCCCTCCTTTCAAGGGGGTGCAGTACCCATCCATGTTGAAAGCCCTGACAGAAGCAGTCAGTTCAGGAGGGGCTCTATCATCTATCTCTTGCATCAGGATTCACCATATCAAGAAGGCTTACTTATGGTAAGAATCTTCACCTTAAATCTGTGGTCAATTGGGAAATATTCCTAGACTGGCAGAGGTGCAGGGGTGCCCAGGGAAGGAGAGAGGCTTGCTACTTTTATTACCATCAACCCCATTAAAACATTTAGGTGTCAGTTTATCAATTGTGACAGGAGGAAGGGTAGTGGAGCCAGGGATATAGCATTCCCCGTTTGGGTGGTTTAATGGTACCTTTTGTTGTATCTACCTTCTTTCCACAAACTTTAGGGATAAGTGGTACTCTATAACATTTCCTAGTCACTGAAAATATATCTAAAGAATTATGCTGTTCAGATATAGGTTGGATTAGATGACTCTGAGATCCCTTTTCACTCAAAGAACTTGGGTTATGGTAGGAGGCCCCCATAGAGGGCTTTCTGAATCTGAGATTCAACTTTTTTCTTAAACTTTATTTCAACAATTAGTTTCCTTTGTAATCGTATATATATTATTTCATTCATTTGACAACTTTATTCTAAGAAGGGTGACATAGATTTTTACCAGATTGTCAATAAGATCTATGGCACACAAAAATGTTAAGAACTTTTACTCTAAAGGTATTATAGTGGACAAGGGAGATATAGGAATTGATAATAGTATAATTGAATGAGTTTGAAATAGGTTAACATGCTGAATACACACAGCAAAGTGTGTAATATTTGAGGACAAAGACTTTTTAAAAAAAGAACTTGAATCTACAGAGCTAGTACAGTGTTTTGAATTTATTTATTTGTTTGTTTGTTTGTTTTGTGAGGCAATTGGGGTTAAGTGACTTGCGAAGGGTCACACAGCTAGTAAGTTGTCAAGTGTCTGAGGCTGGATTTGAATTCAGGTCCTTCTGACTCCAGGGCCAGTACTCTATCCACTGTGCCACCTAGCTGGCCCTTGAATTTATTTTTAACTCTGGACTTGGATTTTCACTGGTAGTAGGGAATTTCTGAAATGGAAACACCCTCCACTACTAGTCAGCTACTCAATAATCACTTATTAAGTGTCAGGCACTATGCTAAGCATTGGGGATACAAAAAAAGAAGGAAAGAATAATAACAAAAATGTTTAAAATTGGAAATTAGATGATACACAGAAAAAATATATAAGACAGACAGATAGATAGATAGAAAGAAAGAAAGATAGAACGATAGATGATACATAGTCACTACCCTCAAGGAGCTCCCAATTTAATGGGTAGGAAAACAAGCAAACAAATATGTACAAAAAAGCTATATATAGTGTAAATGAGAAACAAAAAGAGAGAAGGCACTACAGTTAATGAAGGTTGGGAAATAGTGTAAAAGATGGGATTTTAGTTGGTACTTGAAGTAAGCCAGGGAAGCAATATAAAGAGATAAGGGATGAGAACATTCTAGGTATGGGAGACAGCAAGAGAAAATGCCAGGAGTAAAGAGTTGTCTTGTTCAAGTAACAGCAAGGAGGTCAGCATTACTGGATTGAAGAGTGGATAGCAGGGAGGAATGTAAGACTGGAAAGATTGAGGGGGGAGGATATGTTATAAAGGTCTTTGAATACCAAACAGAGGATTTTATATTTGATGCTGAAGGGAAGGAGCCCCTGGAGTTTACTGAGCATTCGGCTGAGTCTACTGAAATTTATTTGGATATAGTCAGACCTGAAGATTACAGATCATCAACTCATATTTTATAGTCTCTAACTGGGGAGACAACAAGCAAACAAATGAGTAACTATATATCTTATAGTCTTAGTGACTGTCCTGGGGAGTTCTGAAGTTAAGTAACTCGATGACACAGCCAACACGTGTCAGGGCCTCTTGCCTAGTACACAGTAACACTAATAATGTTTTCTTTACTACATTAGATTGGACTGACTATACCCAAAGAATGTTACTCGATGATTCAATGTGCTATGTCCCTCTTCAAAGTTCCTTGAAGTTAAGAACTATTCCACTATTCCATAATAACTATTCTCTGTATTCCCACAGCCTATGTTCAGTACCTTGATGCTCCATCTTTGCCCCTACTCTGTTGAATGTTTTCATCTAAACTTGGATGGAGACATGCTGGTCAAATTTGTAGATGCGCATAGGAGGGACAGTTCATACAGTTAGATTGTGCAGTGGATAGAGTACTGGGATTGGAGTAAGGAAGACCTGAGCTCAAATCTAGCCTCAAATAGTTACTAGCTGTGTGACCCGGGGCAAGATACTTAACTGCTACCTGCCTTAGTTTCCTCATCTGTAAAATGGGGGGTAATAATAGCACATACTTTCTAGGGTTGTTGTGAAGATCAAATGAGATATTATTTTTTAAATAATAAACATTTTTATTTATATTTTTATGTTCCAATTTTTATCCCTCTTTTCTTATCTCCCTGCCCCCCTCTCTGAGGCAGCAAACAATCAGGTATGGTTTATACACATATGATTATGTAAAACATTACCATATTTGTCATTTTGTACAAGAAAACTTGATAAAAAATGGAAGAAAGTGAAAAATAGTGTGCTTCAGTATGTTCCATTAATATCAGTTCTTTCTTTGGAGGTGGATAGTATGTTTCATCAATAGTCCTTTGGGATCGTCTTGAATCATTGTATTACTGAGAATAGTCAAGTCATTTACAGTTCTTCATCAAACAATATTGTTGTTTCTGTGAACAACATTCGCTTGGTTCTTCTCATTTCACTATACATTATTTCATACATGTCTTTCCAGGCCTTTTTGAAATCATCCTGCTTGCCATTTCTTAAAGCTCAATACTATTCCATCACAATCATATACCAGAGCTTATTTAGCCATTCCCCAATTGATGGGCATTCCTTTGATTTCCAATTCTTCACCACCACAAAAAGATCTGCTATAAATGTTTTTGTATAAATAAATAGGTGTTTTTCTCTTCTTGGGGATGTCTGGGATATAATCCTAGCAGTGGTATTGCCGGACTAAAGGGAATGTACAATTATATAGCCCTTGGGGCATAGTTCCAAATTGCTCTCCAGAATGGTTGGATCTTTTCACAACTCCACCAACAATGGATTAGTGTCCCAGCTTTCCCACATCCCCTCCAACATCCAATATTTTCCTTATTTTGTTGTATTTGCCACTCTTATAGGTGTGAGGTGATACCTCAGAATTGTTTTAATTTGCATTTCTCTGATCAGTAATGATTTAGAGCATTTTTGCATATGATTATAGATAGCTTTGAATTCTTTGTCTGAAAACTGCCTCTTCATATTCTTTGACCATTTATCAGTTGGGAAATGAACTTGTATTGTTATAAATTTGACTCAGTTCTCTATATATTTGAGAAATGAGGCCTCTATTAGAGCTACTTGTTTCAAAAATTCTTTCCCAGTTTTCTACTTCCCTTGTAATTTTGGTTACATTAGTTTTGTGCTAAAGCTTTTTAATTTTATATCATCAAAAGGATCTATTTTACATTTAATTTTATTCTCTAGATCTTCTTTGGTCCTAAATTCTTCCCCCACCCATAAATCTGACAGATAAACAATTCCATTTTCCCTTAATTTGCTAATGGTATCATCCTTTATATGTAAATCATGTACCCATTTTTACATTATTTTTGTATACAGTGTGAGATGTTGATTGGTCTATACATAGTTTCTGCCATACTTTTTTCCAGTTTTCCCAGAAGTTTTTGTCAAATAATGGATTTTTGTTCCAAAAGCTTGGATCTTTGGGTTTATCATATACTAGATTACTATAGTCATTTCTACAGTGTAATTTCTATCTATTTTATTCCACCGATCTACCTATTTCTTAGCCAGTACCAGATTGCTTTGATAATTACCACTTTATAATAGAGTTTGAAATCTAATACTGCTAGACCACCTTCTTATGTGTTTTTCATTGATTCCCATGATATCCTTGAATTTTTGCATTTCCAGATAAATATTTTAATTATTTTTTTCTAGTTCCATAAAACATGTTTGATAGTTGATTGGTATAGCACTAAATAAATAAATTAACTTAGGTAGGATTGTCATGGCAGGTAGACTCCCAAGTATTTTATATTGGTCACAGATATTTTAAATGGAATTTCCCTTTCTATCTGTTGTTACTGGACTTTATTGGTAATATATAAAAATGCTGATGATTTATGTGGGTTTATTTTGTATCCTTCAAATTTCCTAAAGTTGTTAATAATTTCAAGTAGCTTTTTAGTTGATTCTCTAGGATTTTCTAAGCATAACATCATATCATCTGCAAAGAGTGATAGTTTTGTTTCCTAAATGAGGTTTTATTTATAAAGTTTTTCACACAGTGCCAGACCCATAATAGAAACTTTATAAATGTTAGCTTTTATTATTATTTTTTAAATCAGAAAATGCTAGGCTGTTCAGATAGATGTTAATGAGATAAAATTTAACAGAGAATAAATGTAATGCCTTAAACTTGGGTTCCAGAAGTCAACTGCACAGGTGTCAGACTTGGGAGATATGTTGAGATAATAGTTCATGGGAAAGAAAAAAAAATCCTAAATATTTTTAACCAAAAGTCACTATGAGTCAAGAATACAATGTGGCAGCCTGCTAAGTCATTAAATGCTACCGTAGACTGCATTAATCTATTACACAGAAGATTAGAGTACAGGAGGTATAATTATACCTCAGAAATGGGCACCATGGTATGGTTCAATACCATGTGGACGCCAAACCCTTTTTAACACATACCTAGAAAACATACTTTGCTGTCCATATGGTATTGAACCATACCATGGTGCCCATTTCTGATTACCACAGGAACATTGAAAAACTAGAGTGCATTCAAGGAGGGTGAGTAGGATGAAGATAGAAAAACTAAGGATATTTATCCTGAAATGAGGGTAAAGATTTGGTGGGAGGTATTACTGACATCTTTAGAAATCTGAAGAGTTGTCTCTCATGTACAGGTGAAAATAAGCTTGTTTTTCTTGACCTAGGAGGGCATAAGAGAGGCCATGTTAGGGAGATAAAATAAGACAAATTTAGGTTTAGTATAAGAAAAGAATTCCTAACAATTAAATAGTGATAGGGTCTGGAGATGGGATTTTGTTGGCATAGGACACTCCCATATGAAGAAATTCCCTCTACCAATACTGGTTAGTATCTTCTTTCTAATTTATCATTCTGGTTGCCTATATTATTGAGAGTTCAAATGAATTTCAAAGAATCATATAGCTGATATTTGTTTGAGGCTGTATTTGAACTCAACTTCATTGCTCTACAACTAGGTTCCCCAAAACTGGAGATATAAAAATGGATAGATTAGAGATTTTGTTGGCAGAATTCATTATTTTTGGAGAAGACAGTGCTATGATAAAGGCAGAGACTGCCCTGAGCTCTCCCAAATTCCCTTCCAGACACCTATAAAACAGTGCCTAAAATCCAATTCTGGAGTGGGAGAACCAACAGAAGGTCAGGGTGAAACAATTATTTTTGGCTAAGAATGAATATAGAGGTATGCAGGAAAATATTTTTCTGTGGGGTGTGGGTAAGACATAAAACTTAGGGTGCCAACAGCATATTTTGGAGGCAATCTGTTTACAGCATCAACAGCTTTAGGATTTCTCAATCCACAGATGGTAAGGGCATCAGACAACTGGTCAGAAGGATATTACAGGGGATCTTTTGTTGAGACTGGGTGCAGGACCCTGTCATATTGACCACAGGCAATTTTATGTTACAGTCCCAGAGCTAAGAGGAGCACTAACTTAATAGTAGTTATGGCTGTGGGGACACAAGAGCCCTGCTCACAGTTGTAAGGTTAGAGAAAGGCATGTGTGGTCCCTCACAGATGAGAGCACAGTCCAAGCGAGTGGTGGTCACACCTCTCTTGAGATCATATCATCTTGGAAGAACCAAAAACCTATAGACCCCAGAACTAGCTTTGAAAAAAAAGCAAGAAAAGCTAGAAGTTTGAGTCAGTGCCCCCTCTACCCTAGGAGCAGAACCAATTTTAACTTAAAGTTACAAGATGAAAAAATAGACTGAAAAATGAGCAAATAGGAAATGAAGAATGTTACCATAAAAAAGTTGCTAGGATGGCATGGAATATCAAGGCACAAACTCAGAAGACAATAAATTTTAAATAGAAAAACATGAATTCATCACAGTACCTTCCTTCCCCACAACAAATAAGAATTTCTGGAGCAATTAATAAATGATTTTAAAAATCAAATAAGAGAGAGAGAAATAGGAATAAGAAATGAGAATGATGCAAGAAAATCAATAAAAGAAAAATAAAATCTTAGTAAAGGAAGCACAAAAATAGTGAAGAAAATAACACCTTAAAAACAGAATTGGTCAGATATCAAAAGAGGTGCAAAAATTCATGGAAGAAAAGAATTCTTTAAAAAGTATTATTGATCAAAGAAAAGAAAGTACAGGAACTCACTGATGAAAATAATTCTTTAGGAATTAGGATTGGGCAAGTGGAAGCTAATGATTCCATGGAAAAACAAGAAACAACAAAATATCTCAGTTGACCTGGAAAAAAAAGATTTATGAGGGATGATTTAAGAATTATTGGACTACCTAAAAGTCTCAAAATAAGACTCTAAATATAATCTTCTAAGAAACTACCAAGGAATCAGAGGAAAAAATAGAAATTGAAAAAAAATCTACCAATAATCTCCTAAAAGAGATCCCAAACTGATAACTCCCAGGAATACTTTAGCTAAATTCCATGGCTCTCAGGTCAAGGAGAAAATATTATATGCAGTCAGAAAGAAACAATTCAAATTTCATGGAAACTGGTCAAGATCACACAAGATGGGGCAGCTAGGTGGTACAGTAGATAAAGCACTGGCCCTGGATTCAGGAGGAGACCTGAGTTCAAATCCAACCTCAGACACTTGACACTAACTGTGTGACCCTGGGCAAGTCACTTAGCCCTCATTGCCCTGGAAAAATAAAACATTAAAAAAAAAAAGATCACACAAGACTTAGCAGCTTTCACTTAAAAGAGAGAAGGCCTTGGAATGTGATATTTTTCAAGAGAAAGGACCCGGGATTACAACCAACATTTGCCTACCCAATAGAGTACAATTCTAAAGGGAGAAAGCTTATATTTAATGAAATAGAAGACTTTCAAAACTTTCTGACAAAGAGACCAGAGAGCAATAGAAAATTTGACATTCAAATACACGATTTAAGAGAAGAATAAAAAGGTAAACATGAAAGAGAAATCATAACGGACTCAAGATTAAATTCTATCCATTTCTATATTGGAATGTGTTAATGTACTTTTTAAAAACTTTATCACTATTAGGTCAGTTAGAAGGATCCTAAATAAACAGAGCCCATGGGTATGAGTTGACTAAGAAGGGATTATTAAAAAAATAAAATGAAAGGGTGGATTGGGAGAAGGGGAAGGGAGCTGAAGAATAAAGCAAATTAAATCACATAAAAATAGCTTTTATAATGTATGGGGAAATGGGGGTGGGGAGCAGCAGGCAATGATTGAGTCTCATTCTCATTGGAATTGGTTTAAAAAGGGAAGAATACACCCCCCCACACACACACACACAGTCAGTTGAGTATAGAATTTATATTACCCATAGGAAAGAAGGAGGGGAAGGGGATAAGAGAAATGGGAGTGGTAAAAAAGGTGGGGCAGATTGGAGGAGTAGTCAGAAGCAAAATAGATTTTTGAGAGGAGAGAAAAAGGATATTCAGGGGGAATAATAGGTTGCAGAGAAAAATATTCAGTTAGCATCATAACTGTAAATATGAATGGTATCAATTCACCCATAAAACAGAAGCAGAAAGAGTGGATTAATAAGCAGAATTCTACAAAATGTTGTTTTCAAGAAACACAGCTAAACCAGAAACACAAATACAGAATAAAAATAAGGGGCTGAAGCAGAATCTATTATGAGTTAGCTCACATATAAAAAAAAGAAAACAAAAAATGCAGGGGTAGCAATCATGATCTCAGACAAAGCAACAGCCAAATCTAATTTAAAGAGAAAAGCAGGGAAATTACATTTTGCTAAATGGTGCCATATCCAGTGAAATAATATGAATACTAAACATATGTACATCAAATAATACAGTAATCACATTCTTAAAGGGAAATTTAAATGAGTTACAGGAGTAAATAATAAAATTATACTAGTGGGGGACCTCAATTTTTCCCACTCAGAATGAGAAAAATCTAACCAAAAATAAATAAGGACAAAGTTAAGGAGATAAACAGAATTTTATTTTCATTTATTTTTTCCCTTTTCCCCATCACATAATCTTATTTTTTCTATCTTTGCACCCTATCATATTTTTTACATTAATGAAAAAAAAGTGAAGTAAGGGATTGTGATTGGCACTAATGATCTGTAATTGAAGCACTCTGCTCCTTCTGCTTACTACCTCTCTTTTCTTCATCTCAGCAAAACATTGACCACTGGTTCTTTTAAAAAATAATAATAATAATAATAATAATAATAATAATAAATTTATTTATTTAGAATTTTTCTCCAAGTTACGTGTAAAAAGAAAATTTAACATAGATTTTTAAAACTTTGTGCAACAAATTCTCTTCCTCTCTCCCTCTCCACCCTCCCTTAAGAAATCAATCAATTCAATATAAGTTATACATGTGGAGTCATGCAAAACATCTTCACATTAGTCATGTTGTGAAAGAAAACAGACAAAATAACTTTAGAAAGAGGAACTAACAAAAATATACTTCCACATGTATTCAGATAAAATTGGTTCTTTCTCTGTAGATAGATTGCATCTATTATTAGTCCTTCTGATAGCATCCTGCTCATCATTTATGTCCATTTACTGTTTTTTTAATAAAGTATTTTTTATTTATTTTTTCCCATTACATATAAAGATAGTTCTTAACTTTTCTTCATACAAGCTTTCCAATTTCAGATTTTTCTCCCTTCCTCTTTTCCTCCCCCCTCCCCTAGACAGCAGGTAATCTGATATGGGTTTTATATATATATATATATATATATATATATACATATACACACACACACATATATATACATACACATACATATATGTATATATACATACATATACATATATGTATATATGTGTATATATATAACAATAAACATATTTCTGCATTAGTCACGTTATAAGAGAAAAATCAGAGCAATGAGGAAAAACCTCAAAATAGGAAAACAATAACAGCACCAAAACTAAAAGAAATAGTATGGTCCATTCAGCATCTATACTCCACAGTTCTTTTTTTTCCCCCTGGATTTGGAGATCCTCTTCCATCATGAGTTCCCTGGAACTCTTCTGTACCATTGCATTGGTGAGAAGAATATAGTCCATCACAGTAGATCAACACACAATGTGGATGATACAGTATACAATGTTCTTCTGGTTCTCATCATCTCACTCAACATCAGCCCACGCAAGACCCTCCAGGTTTCTCTGAACTCCTCCTACTCATCGTTTCTTACAGCACAATAGTATTCCATTGTATTCATATACCACAACTTGTCCAGCCATTCCCCAATTGATGGGCATCCCCTCAACTTCCAGTTCCTTGCCACCACGTAAAGAGCAGCTATAAATATTTTTGTACATGTGGGTCCTTTTTCCCCTTTCCATGATCTCTTTGGGGAAAAGACCCAAAAGTGGTATTGCTGGGTCAAAGGGTATGCACAGCTTTATAGCCCTTTGGGCATAATTCCAAATTGCTCTCCAGAAAGGTTGGATCAGTTCACAGTTCCACCAACAATGCATTAGTGTTCCAATTTTTCCACAGCTTCTCCAACACTAATTATTTTCCTTTTTTGTCATTTTAGCCAATCTGATAGGTGTCAGGTGGTACCTCAGAGTTGTTTTAATTTTGCATCTCTCTAATCATTAGAGATTTAGAGTATTTTTCATATGGGGACAGATAGCTTTGGTTTCTTCATCAGAATACTACTTGTTCATATCCTTTGACCATTTCTCAATTGGGAAATGACTTGGATTCTTATAAATTTGATTTAGTTCCCTATATATTTTAGAAATGAGGCCTTTATCAGGAGTACGGGCCATAAAAATTGTTTCCCAGCTTTCTGCCTCCCTTCTAATTTTGGATGCATTGCTTCTGTTTGTACAATTTTTTTTTAATTTAATGTAATCAAAATCATCCATTTTGCATTTTATAATATTCTCTATCTCTTGTTTGGTCATAAATTGTTTTCCTTTCCAAAGATCTGAAAGGTAAACTATTCCTTTCTTTACTAATTTACCTATGGTATCACCTCTTATGTCTAAATCATGTATCCATTTTGACCTTATTTTAGTATAAGGTGTAAGATGTTGGTCTATGCCTAATTTCTGCCATACTATCTTCCAGTTTTCCCAGCAGTTTTTGTCAAATACTGAGTTCCTATCCCAGAAGCTGGAGTCTTTGGGTTTATCAAACACTACATTAATTACTAGTATCATTTACTACTGTGTTTCCTGTGCCTAGCCTATTCCATTGATCCTCCACTCTATTTCTTAATTAGTACCAGATAGTTTTGATGACTGCTGCTTTATAGTAAAGCTCCAGGTTTGGTACCACTAACCCACCTTCCTGTGCATTTTTAAAAATTATTTCCCTGGATATTCTTGATTTTTTGTTTTTCCAGATGAATTTTGTTATTATTTTTTCTAGCTCTATAAAACAATTTTTAGGTAGTCTGATTGGTATGGCACTGAATAAGTAAATTAATTTAGGTAGAATTGTCATTTTTACTATATTAGCTCTGCCTATCCATGAGCAATTGATATCTTTCCAATTATTTAGATCTGATTTTATTTGCGTGAAGAGTGTTTGGTAATTATGTTCATAGAGTTCCTGGGTTTGTATTGGCAAGTAGACTCCCAAGTATTTTATATTATCTACCATTACTTTAAATGGAATTTCTTTTTCTATCCCTTGATGCTGGACTTTGTTGGTCGTGTATAGAAATGCTGATGATTTATGTGGATTTATTTTATATCCTGCTACTTTGCTAAAGTTGTTAATTCTCTCAAGTAACTTTTTAGTTCATTCTCTAGGATTCTTTAAGTATACCATCACATCATCGGCAAAGAGTGATAGTTTTGTTTCCTCCTTGCCTATTCTAATTCCTTTAATTCCTTTCTCTTCTCTGATTGCTAAAGCTAACATTTTTAGTACAATATTTAATAATAGGGGTGATAATGGACAATATTAAATAATAGGGGTGATAATCCCTGTTTCACCCCTGATCTTATTGGGAAGGCCTCTAATTTATCTCCATTGCATATAATGCTTGCTGATGGTTTTAGGTAAATACTGTTTATTATTTTAAGGAAAGCTCCACCTATTTCTAAGCTCTCTAGTGTTTTTATTAGGAATGGGGGCTGTATTTTGTCAAAAGCTTTCTCTGCATCTATTGAGATAATCATATGATTTTGGTTAGTTTTCTTATTGATATGGTTGATTATGTTAATAGTTTTCCTAATGTTGAACCAGTCCTGCATTCCTGGTATAAATCCCACCTGGTCATAGTATATTATCCTGGTGATTACTTGCTGTAATCTCCTTTCTAATATCTTATTTAAGATGTTAGCATCAATATTCATTAGGGAAATTGGTCTATAAATTTCTTTCTCTGTTTTTGCTTTGCCAGGTTTTGGTATCACCAGGATATTTTTATCATAAAATGAATTTGGTGGAAATCCTTCATCACCTATTTTTCCAAATAATTTGTAATATTGGAATTAATTGTTCTTTAAATGTTTGGTAAAATTCACCTGTAAACCCATCTGGCCCTTGAGATTTTTTCTTAGAGAGTTCATTAATGGCTTTTTCAATTTCTTTTTCTAATATGGGTTTATTTAAGGATTTTATTTCCTCTTCAGTTAACCTGGGCACATTGTATTTTTGTAAATATTTATCCATTTCATTAGATTGTCAATTTTTTTTTTTAGTGAGGCAATTGGGGTTAAGTGACTTGCGCAGGGTCACACAGCTAGTAAGTGTTAAGTGTCTGAGGTCAGATTTGAACTCAGGTACTCCTGACTCCAGGACCAGTGCTCTATCCACTGCGCCACCTAGGTGGCCCTAGATTGTCAAATTTATTGGCATAGAGTTTGGCAGAATGATTCCTAATTATTGATTTAATTTCTACTTCATTGGTGGCAACATCACCCTTTTCATTTTTGATACTGGTAATTTGGTTTTCTTCTTTCTTTTTTTAAATCAAATTAACCAATATTTTATCTATTTTATTGGTTTTTTTTTTCACAAAACCAGTCTTTTTTTATTGATTAATTCTTTAGTTTTCTTTCTTTCAATCTTATTAATTTCTCCTTTAATGTTCAGGATCTCTAGTTTAGTATCTAATTGGGGATTTCTAATTTGTTCTTTTTCTAGCTTTTTAAGTTGCATGCCCAATTCATCAATCTCCTCTTTCTCTTTTTTATTCATGTAAGCATTTAGAGCTATAAATTTCCCCTAAGCACTGTTTTGGCTGCATCCCATAGATTTTGGTATGTTGTCTCATTATTGTCATTCTCTTGGATATAGTTATTTATGGTTTCTATGATTTGTTGCTTGACCCATTCATTCTTTAGAATGAAGTTAGTTTCCAATTGATTTTCATTCTACTTTTCCCTGGCTCTTTCTTACATGTAATTTTTATTGCGTCATGATCTGAGAAGGATGCATTTACTATTTCTGCCTTTCTACATTTGACCATGATGTTTTTGTGCCCTAATACATGGTCAGTTTTTGAAAATGTGCCATGTACTGCTGAGAAAAAGGTATATTCCTTTCTATCCCCATTCAATTTTCTCCAGACATCTATCATGTCTAAGTTTTCTAGTAATCTATTCACCTCTTTCACTTCTTTCTTATTTATTTTTTGGCCAGATTTATCTAATTCTGAGAGGGGGAGATTCAGATCCCTCACTATTATAGTATTACTGTCTAATTCCTCTTGTAACTCATTTAACTTCTCCTCTAAGAATTTGGATGCTATACCACTTGGCACATACATATTTAATATTGATATTACTTCATTTTCTATAGTACCTTTTAGCAAGATGTAGTTTTCTTCCTTATCTCTTTTAATGAGATCTATGTTTGCCTGTGCTTTGTCTGAGATAAGGATTGCTACCCCTGCTTTTTTTTCCTTTAGCTGAAGCATAATATATTGTGCTCCAGCCTTTTACCTTTACCCTGTGTGTACCTCTATGTTTCAAATGTGTTTCTTGTAAGCAGCATATTGTAGGATTCTGTTTTTTAATCCACTCTACAATTCACTTCCATTTTATAGCAGAGTTCATCCCATTCACATACACAGTTATTATTACTAACTGTCTATTGCCCTCCATTCTATTTACCCCCTTTGTCCTTTTTCCCCCTTCTTTCACCCTATTCCTCCTCACTGATGTTTTGCTTCTTACCCCTGCCTCCCCCAATCTGCCCTCCCTTGTAATCACCCCCCTCCCTTTTCTTTACCCTTTTCTCGCTTGCTTTTGTCTTCCCTTCTATCAGTCCTCCCCTTTTCCTTCCCCTTTTATTTACCTAAAGAATGAGCTAAGTTTCTTTATCCCAATGAATGTATATGTTATTCCCTCTTTGAACAAAATCTAATGAGAGTAAGGTTGAAACAATGTTCACCCCTCCTTTCTTTCCCTCTGTTGTAATAGGTTTTTTTTCACCTGTTCGTATGATGTAATTCACCCCATTCTATCTCCCCTTTCCTCTCCTCCCCATAGACTCCCTTTTTAATCCCTTAATTTTCTTTGTATCATTACATCAAAGACAATTTATATTTATACCCTCTGTATAACGTCCTTCTCTCTGCCCAAATACATTTAGAGTTCTTAAGAGTTATGAGTATTATCTTCCCGTGTAGGGATGTAAACAGTTTAACCTAATTGAGTAACTTTTTTTCCCCTCTGTTTACCTTTTTAAACTTCTCTTGAGTCTTGTATGTTAAGATCAAATTTTCTATTCATTTCTGGTCTTTTCATCAGGAAACATTGAAAGTCCCCAATGTTATTGAATGTCCATCTTTTCCCCTAAAAGAGAATGCACATTTTTGCTGGGTAATAGATTCTTGGCTGCAATCCAAGCTCTTTTGCCTTCTGGAATATCATATTCCAAGCCTTGCGGGCCTTTAATGTTGAAGCTGCCAGGTCCTGAGCAATCCTGACTGTGGCTCCATGATATTTAAATTGCTTCTTTCTGACTGCTGGGAGTATTTTCTCCTTCATCTGATAATTCTGGAATTTGGCTACAATATTCCTTGGAGTTTTCCTTTTGGGGTCTCTTTCAGGAGGTGATAGGTGGATTCTTTCAATGATGATTTTATCCTCTGATTCTATATTATCAGGGAAGTTCTCCTTAATAATTTCCTGGAATATGGTGTTTAAATTTTTTTTCCGATCATGGCTTTCAGGCAGTCCAGTGATTCTCAAATTGTCTTTCATGGATCTGTTTTCCAGATCAGTTGTCTTTCCAATGAGGTATTTCACATTTTTTTCTATTTTTTCATTCTTTTGATTCTGCTTGACTGATTCCTGGTGTCTCATGGATTCCTTATCTTCCAACTGTCCAATTTTAATTTTTAAGGCATTGTTTTCTTCAGTGAGATTATGCATCTTTTTTCCATTTGGCTAGTTGAATTTTTTAAAGAATTGTTTTCTGCAGCCAATCTTTGTGCTTCCTTTTCCAAGCTGCTGATTCTTTTTTCATAGTTTTCTTGTTTTGCTTTCATTTCTCTCCCCATTTTTTCTTCTACCTCTCTCAATTGATTTTTAAAGTCCTTTTTGAGCTCTTCCAGGAAGGCTTTTTGTTCTTGAGACCCATTCACCTTCCCTCATGAAGCTTCACATGTAGGCAATTTGAGGGTATTGTCCTCATCTGAGTTTGTGTTTGCTTCTTCCCTGTTGATACAGAAGCTCTCAATGGAGAAGGCTCTTTTTTGCTTCTTACTCATTATTGCAGCTTATTCATATATTTTTTATGTTGAGGTGTGGTCTGGGGGGCACCAGGGTCCCTGTTTTAGGTTTCTTGTGCAGGGGTATAGGTGCTATGTCACTGGCTTTTTACTCTGATGCCTTTATGTTGTGTGCAGTTCTCCCACCCTGCACTTCCTATCCGAGTGTGCTTGGATCAGTGGGCCTAGTCGCGACCATCCTGTTCATGGCCCTCCAGCTGGCAACTTTCCCTCTCGGCTCGTGCAGGTAGGTTTTTCCACTGTCCTGCTGGGCCACCAGATTTTTGAGCCAGGATCCAGGGGCCTCAGTTGTTTGGCTGTGGTCTGCAGCTCCCTGCTGATTTGCCCTGACCCCCTCAGTGCCGGGCTGCTGCCCTGCGCTGCGCCTCCCTTTTGCCCAAATCTGTCCGACCTTTCCTGAAGTTTTCTAAATTATCTCTGATTGGAAGACTGTGTCTCTCTGTCTCTTTGCAGGTTCTGTAGTTTCAGTATCTGTCCATAGGGTTGATTTAATGTTCTTTTTGAGGGAAAAGAAGGAGAGCTCAGGCAGCTTGCTGATTCCTCTCTGCCATCTTGGCTCAGCCTCCCCCTATTTCCATTTACTATTGTTAACTGTATTACCCTCTACTCTATTCCCTCCCCTTGATATTTACTCTACTTTCTGTCATTTTTTACCCTGTCCCTCCTCAAAAGTGTTTTGCTTTTTACTGCCCCCTCCCCCAATCTGCCCTCCCTTCACTCTGCCCCCTATCCCTTTCCCCTCCCACATTCTCACAAGGCAAGATATATTACTATGCCCACTTGAGTGTGTATCTTATTCCCTCTTTGAGCCAATTCTGACGAGAGTAAGGCTCACTCACTCCTCTTCTCCTCCCCCATCTTCTCCTCTACTCCATAAGTTTTTTTTCTCGTTTCTTTTATGTGATTTACTTTTCCCCAGTCTAGCTGTGTCTTTCCCTTTCTTCCAATGCATTCCTCTCACCCCTTAATTTTATTTTAAAGTGACATCATGGGTTAGGTAGGTGATACATTGGAGAAAGCACCAACCCTGGACCCAGGATGCCCTACACCCAAATCCAGCCCCAGACATAAGCTACCTCCCCCTGCCTGCCCCACCAAAAACACGGATAACCAAAAAGTAAATGCTTTACAGATATCATCCCTTCATAACCAATTCCTACCATTGTCTTTTAAGTATATTCCTTTCAGCTGCCTTATACTGAGAAAGTTCTTATGAGTTAGAAGTATTATTTTCCCTTGTAGGAATTTAAACAGTTTAACCTTTCAATGACCCTCATGATTTCTTTTTTCCTGTTTACCTTTTTATGCTTCTCTAGTGTTTTTATATTTGAAAGTCAAATTTTCTATTCAGTTCAGGTTTTTTCATCATAAATGCCTGAAAGTCCTCTTTTTCATTGACGTCCCATTTTTCCCCTGAAGGATTATACTCAGTTTTGCTGGGTCAGTGATTTTTGGTTGTGGTTTCAGTTCCTTTGCCCTCCAGAATATCATATTCCATGCCCTTCAATCTTTTAATGTAGAAGCTGCTAGATCTTGTGTTATCCCAACTGTAACTCCATAGTACATGAATTCCTTTTTCTAGCTGCTTGCAATATTTTCTCCTTGATCTGGGAGCTCTAGAATTTGTCTGTAATATTCCTGGAGGTTTTCATTTTGGGATCTCTTTCAGGAGGTGATCGATGGATTCTTTCAATTTCTATTTTAGCTTCTGCTTCTAGAATATCAGGGCAGTTTCCCCAGAAAATTTCTTAGAAGATGATGTCTAAGCTCTTTTTTTGTTCATGGCTTTCAGGTAGTCCACTGATTTTGAAATTATCTCTGCTTGATCTATTTTCTATGTCAGTTGTTTTTCCAAGGAGATAATTCACATTGCCCTCTATTTTTTTTTTATTCATTTGGATTTGCTTTATTGTGTCTTGATTTCTCATAAAGTCTTTAGCTTCTATTTACGCAATCCTAATTCTTAAGCAATGATTTTCTTCAGAAAGCTTTTGTTCCTCCTTTTCCATTTGGCCAGTTTGGGTTTTCAGGCTGTTGCCTTTTTTCATGACCCTCCTTAATCACTCTCATTTCTCTTTACATTTTTTCCTCTACCTCTCTTACTTTATCTTCAAAGTCCTTATTGAGTGCTTCTGTGGCCTGAGACCAATTCATATTTTTCTTGGAAGATTTGGTTGTAGGAGCTTTGATTTTGTTATCTTCTTCTGAGGGTGTATTTTGATCTACTTTGTCACCAAAGAAACTTTCAATGGTCTGCATCTTTTTCTGCCTGCTCATTATCCTAGCCTATTTCTTGGCTTTTACTTCCTTCTTAAAGTGGGGCACTGCTTCCAGGATGCTCCGTCCCAAGATTCAGGGGGTCCTAGGTGATATGATTTAAGGAGAAAAAGTTTCTCAGGTCACTTGGCCTGTGCTCTGGTCTGTAAGTAACCATGTGTCTGCTTATTTAACTCAGAAGCAGAAATCTGATTCACTGTGGTCATAAGCTTGGTGTGCCTGCACTCCTCCCCCACTGGGCTGCTGCCAATCAAGGCTGATGACTGGGTAAGCCAACAGCACTGTGCCTCAGCTCCAGCAGAGACCCCTGCTATCTCCCCCAGCCAACCGATGGACCCCCTCACTGGTTTGTGAGCTGAGATCCTGAAATAGCCACTGACACTGATGATTCTGAGGCTCTGAAGGTGCAGCCTGCCTGGGGTTGGATCTGTGTGACATAGCTGTGGTCGCCTTTAAGCCAGTTATTGCAAACCTTCCCTGCCACACTTTTAAGCCATCTTTGGCTGGAAAATGATCTCACTCTGACCTTTTTTTGGGTTCTGCTGCTCTAGCAATTGTCTTATGACATTATTTGGAGGTATGTGGATGGACTGTGGGGAGCTCCAAAACTTTAGAGCCTTTCCTCCCCACCACTTGTTCTTATCCCTTCTTCCTACTCCCTTGTTCTTACCACCCATCAACTGAAGATGAAATGTGTCATCCCTGTTTACTACTATATACTCTCTGACTATTCCCTCCTTTTTAAACATTTCTCTATACCTATTTCCCTGTAAAGTGTAATATAATTTTTACACCAAACTCTGTGTGTTAAACTCTACTTTGTTGCTGAGCTTATATAGGATTGTGAGGCTAATGTGACATCTACTTCTCTTTCCCACCACTTTTCCAAGTCTGTCTGTCTCTCTCTGTCTGTCTGTCTCTCAATATATATATATATATATATATATATATATATATATATATATATATATATATATATATATATATATAGTTTTCTCGAGATGAATGGAATTTCAGAAAAGTTAGATGATAGTTCTCTGGAGATAATCAAAGGGGGATGGAAAGGACTAGATAGATAGATAGATAGATCTCCATATACATATGTGTATGTATATACATATACATAAACATAAATATATATACATATACATATTTTTCCAGTGGTATATGGCACATACATAAAAATTAACTATGTATTAAGGCATAAAAACTTTAGCATCAAATGCAGGAAAGCAGAAATATTAAATGCATCTTTTTCAGATCATAATGCCACAAAAATACATTCAATAAAGGACTGTGGAAAGATACAATAAAATTGATTCACAGCTAAATAATCTAATCCTAAATAATAAGTGGCTCAAAGAACAAATCATAGAAACAATAACTTCATTAAAAATAATGATCATAAAAAAAAAGAATGATCATGAGACAGCATACCAAAATTATGGGATGCACCAAAATCAATTCTTAGGGGAAGATTTTTTTTATCTATATAAAATCTAAATGATTATAGCTATAAAATAGAGAAAGAACAGATCAAAGAATTGGGCATGAAACTAAAAAATACTAGAAAAAGAACACGTTAAAACCCTGAATTAAACCCCCAATTAGAAACCTCAAAAATTAAAGGAGAGATTAAGAAAATGAAGGTAAGAAAACCATTTTACTAATAAATGAAACTAGAAGCTGGTTTTATAAAAAATAGATAAAACATTGGTTAATTTAATTTTAAAAAAGAAAGAAACCCAAATAATTGGTATCAAAAATGAAAGGAGTAATTCATTACCAATGAAGAGGAAACTAAAAAAACTCTTTTGTTCAATTATATACCAATAAATCTGATAATCTAAGCAAAATATATGAATATTTACAAAAATATAAATTGCCCAGATTAACAGAAACCAAAATAGAATGCTTAAATATATTACCCCATACTATAAAAAAAAATTGAACAAGCATCAATGAATTCCATAAGAAAAAATGGCCAGGGCCAGATAAATTCACAAGAAAATTCTACCAAACATTTAAAAAACAATTATTTCCAATACTAGAGAAATTATTTGGAAAAATAAGTGGACTCCTACCAAATTCCTTTCATGACATAAATTTAGTGCTGATATATATAAAAGGAAAAAAATGATGAAGAAAAATGATAAGCAAATTTCTCTTATGAATATTGATGCAAAAATGTTAAATAAAATACCAGGAACGAGACTATAGGATTATATCACAAAGATCATATACTATGACCCGGTGGGGTTTATACCTGAAATAAAGGGTACAATATTAGGAGAAATATCAGCATAATTGACCATGTGAATAATAAAACTAAAAGAAATCATACTATTATATCAATGGAGATAGAAAAAAAACCTTTTTATAAAATAGAACACTTATTCCTACTGGAAAGCCTAGGAGTATATGGCACTTTCCTTAAAATAAGTAGTACCTATTCAAAAACATTAGCAAGCTTTATCTGTAATAGAGACAAGCTAGAGGCCTTCCCCCTAAGATAAGGGGAGAATCAAGGATGCCTATTATCATCACTATTGTTCAGTATTGTACTAGAAATGCTGTCACAATTAGAGTAGAAAAATAAATTAAAGGAATTAGAATAGGCAACAAGGAAACAAAATTATTACTCTTCACAAATGATATGATGATATACTTAAAAAATTCTAAAGAAGCAACTAGAAATAATTGAAATAATTAACAATTCCACCAAAACTTCAGGATACAAAATAAATCCACATCATCACCAGGATTTCTGCATACTACCAAAAAAAAATATCCAGCAGGAAGAGATAGAAAGAGACATTCTATTTTAAATAACTGGAGATGATAACAATACTTAGGAGTCTACCTGCCAAGATAAACCAAGGAATTATATGAACATAATTACAAAACACTTTTCATACAAATAAATATCTAAATAATTCAAAAAATATTAATTGCTCATGGGTAGGCCAAAACCAATATGATAAAAATTATAATTCTACCTAAATTAATTTACTTATTCAGTGTCACACCAATAAAACTACCAAAAATATTTTATAGCGCTAGAAAAAAAATAACAAAATTAATCTAGAAGAACAAAAGGTCAAGAATATCAAAGGAATCAGTGAAAACAAATGTGAACAAAACTGGCCTAGAGCTACCAGATTTCAAAAGGTATTACAAAGCAGTAAAGAACAAAACAGTCTGGTACTGGATAAGATATGGAGTGGTGGAACAGTGGAATAAATTAAGTACACAACATTTAGTAGTAAATGATTATAGTAATCTAGTTTGATTAGTTCAAAGTTCCAAGGTTTTGGGACAAGAACTTAACATTTGACAAAAACTGCTGGGAAAATTTGGGAAATGGTTTAACAGAACTAAGTCTAGACCAGCATCTCACACTGTATACCAAGATGTGATCAAAATGGGTACATGATTTAGACTTAAAGGGTGATATCATAAGCAAATTAGTGGAGCATGGAATATCTGACTTCTCAGATCTATGGATAAAGGAAGAATTTATGATAAAACATGTTGTTCAGTCATTTCAGTAATGTCTGACTCTTTACGACGCCAACTGGGGTTTTGAAACTGTGGCCAAGAGGGTTGTGACTTGCTCAGGGTAATACAGCTAGTAAATATCTAAGGCCAGATGTAAATTCAGGAAGATTTATCTTCTTGACTCCAGGCCCAGGACTCTATTGACTGTGCCTACTATCTGCCCTTGATAGAGACCATTATGAGAAATAAGATAGATAATTTTGATTTTGTTAAATTAAAAAGGGTTTTCACAAACAACTGATCCAACAATTCTGGAGAACAATTTGGAATTATAACAAAAGGACCATAAAACTGTGCATACCCTTTGACCAAGCAATAACACTACTAAGTCTGTATCCTAAAGAGATTTTTTTTTTAATGAAAAGGAAAAGGCCCTATGTGTACACAAATATTTATAGCAATTCTTTCTGTGGTGGCAAAGCATTGAAAACTGAGGGGGTGCCCATCAACTGACTGAACAAATTGTGGTAAATTATTGTGATGGAATATTGTGCTGTAGGAAATGATGAGCAGGATAGTTTCAGAAAGGTCCAGAAAGATTTATATGAACTGATGCAAGTGAAATGAGCAGAACCAGGAAAACACTCTACACATTAACACCATTATTGTACAATGATCACCTCTGATCACCTCTGAATGATTTATCTGTTCTCAGTAATATAATTATCCAAGACAATTCAGAAGGAACTTATGATGCAAAATGTTGTCTGTCTATAGAAAAAGTACTGATCAACTCTGAATACAGATAGAAGCATACTTTTTGTTTGTTGTTCTTTGTTTCTTTTGTGACATGGCTAATATGGAAATATGTTTGTATGACTATACATGTATAATCTATATTAAAGTACTTGCCTTATCAAGAAGGGAGAAGGGAAAGGGAAAGAATTTTGAACTTAAATAATGTTAAAATGTTTTTATATGTAATTAGAAAAATAAAATATAACAAAAATTAAATTACTAATTTTTGGGAGAAAAAAATCATGATTTTGGTAGAAGGTGACCTAGAGGATATCTGAAGTCCCTTCAAAATTCTTTTTTAGGGATATGTGCCTATAGCCCATGTAGGTTATATGTATCCACATGAGTCTGTTTAGAAGTGACTTATTGGCAGCTATAAATAAATATCTCTTGAAGCTTCTGTGCCCACTCTTCTCCAAGGGAGATTTATATTCCTGCCAGGAGGGAAAGTGAGAGATTGGTGTTAGACGCTAGCCACTCTGCTGTCCTCAGAGAAGTGGAATACATATCCAGAATTATATCTATCTGCTCACCTAAATATTAGTAGTCTAGGAGAATCATTTTTAGGCTCAACTTGTTTTCCTGATCACTCTCCCAAAATAGGGAAGGAGTGCCCCAAGCTATATATCCAAGGCTTAATTCTCTCTTCCCACCAAATGGCAATTCCATAGCCACTATTGGATGGAGCAAATAACGAATAAACAAGTCCAAGGCAAGAGCAAATGGGAATCAGAGAATGTATACAATAAAGAATATACACCAGACAATATAGAGTGTGTAAGCTTTCCCAAAAGGCAAAGAAAAAAAGGAGGTGAGAAAGAAAAAATGTGGTGCAAAGAAGGAATGAGAAGGGAAGGAAGGGGATGAGAAAAGGAAGAGGAAAACAAGAACAAGAAAGAGGAGAAGGAGGATGAAGAGGGAAGCAGGAAGGGAGGGAGAGACAGAGACAAATATACAGAGACAGATCCAAATCTAATCCAAGGGGGAATTCTCCAAAGTCTCTATGTTATAAGCTACATCTTGACTTCTCTACAGGTCAACTTCTTCCCCAATTTTTTCCCGTTTCATGGACCTCTAAGTAAAAATAACCTGTGTCTGCTAATCTCAAAGCTAGAAGTCAGAAGAGCAAGCTCTCTCTTCCTCCACTCCAAAATGTTGCCACCTCCACCCCTCATTGCAGGTAGAACACTAAGTAATCAGTTTCTACCAATGGGAGTCTTATGCAAATAGGCTTTTATCCAAAGGTTACATAAGGTTTTACGATGCACACACTTTATTTCTTCAAAAGCCAGCAGTTCTTCCTCCTTCCTAGCTCCTTGCTTATATGAATTTTAGCTCTTTGTGTTTTTTGTTTGTTTTTGTGATTGGGTCTCCATATGTCTCCCAGGCTGAAAGTGCAGCAGCTACTCACTTTCCCAGTCTCAGTTCTGATTGGTATGGAGGCTTTAATCTGCTCCATTTTACTGACATGGACTGGTCTGCCCCCTTTTAGGCAGGTAGGTGCCTGACATGGACACCCAATACACTTTAGCCTTATTGTAGCTCAGAATGCCTAAGCTTAAGATTCACCAGCCATAGCCTCCCCAGCAACAGAAACTTAGTTGTGTAACATGCCTCCCTACCCTGGATTTTTTTCTCCTTTAGCTCCTTCTTATATATACATTAATGAGAGGGTGAGTTGATCTCTAAGATGATTTCTTCTAGCTCTAAAACTGTAATTGTGTCTGGTGAGTTTTAAACATACATATATTACCACACACACACACACACACACACACACACACAAGTGTACCAGTCCCCTGAATACAAAGACAAAGAAAACAGATAGAGGCTAATGTTTTTTGTCCTCCTTGCATAATGACTCATCTCTAACAATTTCCACTGGCTGTATTTTCTTATGTGACAGAAACAATTTACTGCATTCCTGCAATGCCCATTTTCTCAGCATGATCTACTTGTGTGGAAGTTTGGAAAGTAATTTACAGATATTTTGCCTCAAAATAGCTTGCAAAGACAAAGGGATCCTGTTGATTCCAAGGCTGATTTTTTTTGTGAACTGGGGTCGGGGGGGTAGAGAAAACATTTTTTTTAACTAGAAAAAAAATCACATATTATAAGTTATGGCAAATTTCAATTGTTAATGGTATACCCTTAGTTGAAACTGGCCCTGCTTCTCCTTTATCTTTAGGTCTTCCTCTGAGTACAACTCAGGTAGCTGTGGCTTGTTTCTTTGTCTGGAGAAGCTGACACTGCATCTTGTCCTGAAGCAAGTTTCAAACTTTATCCACAACCTCTGTCTTGGGATGACATCAAATTACCTCCCCTCTACTTCATCTCTTCCTGAATCATCACATTGAAAGGTAAACAGAAACTGCAAGGGCTACAGCCCAGGTTGCTCCCAGAGTCCTTCCTGATTGCTGCTCCTGACTCCATTTGCTGGAGATGCCTGGGGCGTGAGGGCACGCATGGTCATTCTAGCTTGCCCTGGACATCTTCCCTGTGTGTTCTACAGAGTCATAGAGCTGGATCTTTGCCAGTCTCCTGACTTTGTACAGAAATGGAGAGCGTCTCTCTTCTCATCTTAATGGTCTCCAGGGAAGAAGAATCCACAGCCTTACACAGTAATCCGTTCCAGTCTTGAGCTCTCCAAATTAGACAGGATTTAGTTTTAGTATTGGCCTTAGAGTTGGCATACATTTGTCATTAGTTTTGTCCAAGGTTTTATACTCATTTTTAAATTAATAATGATTTTTAGGATTTTATAATGGGTAAGGTTTATGATCATCAGCTTAATCCTATAAGCCTAAATCCTAAACCAACATGAATTATGCTCTGGACAGCTGAAGATGCTGTATAGATCTTTGATTGCTTGAGCAGTTGTCATAAGAAAGGAAGAGAGAGAAGTAGCAGGCAGGCATTGTGAGCAAGGGCTCTGTGTACTAGCCAGTCATAGCTTGTTGGGGAGAAGTCAGTTTCAAAGGAGTAAGCTTTGATGACCTACCACAGGAAAGGTGTTCAGAGAAATTTACATTTTTTAAAAAATGGCTGAGAGATTTATAAAATCAGAATGTTTTTTTTTTCTTTCCTCAGACAAAAGCTCAATTGAAGCTTAGGAATTTGAGTGAAATTCCTAACACTTCCAGGTTCCCTCAAATGTCCTCTATCCATCACCATTATTTGGTCAAAAAATTTACTCTGCATCTCTGTCTCTCTATCTTTGTCTCTCTGCCTCTGTCTCCCTGTCTCTATCTTACTGTGTGTGTGCACACGCTAGTGATATGCTAGTTTTCTCCAACATTCTTTTTTAACTGGGAAATTGATGTTCAAAAATATGTGGGACCTCCAATTATTCATCTGCCTTAAAAATGAATACCATTCCCATTCACATTTTCTGGTGTTTCTCCTTACCGCATCCATTCCCATCCCATATTTCTGTCCTAGAATAAAGCTAAAAATCCAGATTGGTTTGAAAGTAAATGTGAATGGAAGAATAAAAGGAAAACAATTATTAAGAGATTATTATACACCAGACATTGTGCTAAGTGTGAAGGATAGAAATACAAAAATGAAACATTGTCTTCCCTCCTGGACCATACATTCTAATAGGGGCAGAGAACTTTGGAAGTGAAGTCTTAAATATATAGAGATAGAGATAGAGACAGAGACAGAGACAGACAGAGACAGAGACAGAGATAGATGTGTATGTGTATACACACATCATATACACATATGATATTTAGGATCATATAGCATAGAAACATAACTACATATTTCTATGAACATATAAAATATATCTTTATATTAATGCTTATATAAACATATACACTATATATGATCATATAGCATATAAATATAATTATATATTTTATATGAATATATAAATATATCTTTATATGCATACACATATATATACATATACATATAAAAAGAGGGGGTACTATATTTTAATATAATTTGTTTCCTTTGCAAACATATGCATTTTATTTTATTTATTTAAAAGTACTATTTTGAGAAAGGCTTCATAGACATCTTCAGAAAACCAAAGGGATCTTAGAAAGGTTAAAAACCCCTGGGTAGAACTCAATCCACTGAAAGGTGATACTAAAAGATCAAGGCAAAGCTCTGAAAATACCTTATAACCCTGCTCCTCATTTTGCTGACATCCTTCCTGATTTCTTTTGCGTGCTAGGCATATAGGATGACTTGCATATTGTATCTTGTTCACCACTTGGGTAAATGACAGAGAGAAAGAAAACAATTTCTCTTTCTTAAATCACTCATCCTACACAGCCAGATAGAGAGCCCCAAGGACTATAGAGAGGACATTTCAGTGCAAAATAGGACTGTCTTTTCTTGTGCATTGCATCACACTCACTGCCAGCCTATAGGTCCTTGAGTAGCCCAAGGAGGATGGTTCCAAGAAGGCAAAGACCTTGATTGCATGGTCATCAGCACCTCTTCTGGGGTTTTTGAACAAAATGAGGGCTTCATCTTCTTCATCCTTAAGCTCTTGCAAACTGCTGAGCACAGCTAAGAGTCCATGGGACCCCATGGAAGAGGCCTATGGTGTTCTTGGCCTGCCAAGAAGCCTAAGAAAGAAAGATGTCAATAATCGCATCTTCAACTTGACAGGGACCATTTAATATATTAAAGGAAATGCAGGTGGTGGGTATTTGGAAGGGCTGGGGACAGTAGGAAAATGTGTCTATTATCTAGTAGTCATTGTGTCGGAAACATGGTCTCTTACTCTATCCCACCTCCATTTTGTGGGACCTTTCTGGTTTCATTCATTCCCTACCAATCAGAACTTTCAGTACTCCTTAATTAACTCAAAGCTCTTTATTTTTCCTTTAATTACATTTTCCCATGGCGCCCCAAACATGTGGACAGGGTTCCAGTGATCACCCTTACGCCCCAGGAAAGACCTCTCGAAGGCAACTCTAAAGGGCATTTTTGGGTATCAAGGCCTCACTGTCAATTTGAAATGAAGTGAACGCTAGCAAATTGAGTTTCAAGGGCAGCCTGGAAGCCTCGTCAATTTGAGTCTGGCTGCTGTGTGTCCAAAGAATCTTTAGCAGCTGGATTTAGAAGCGTGTTTACGTTGGTTTAGATAATAGCTACAATCCCCCAGGTAGATTAAGTAATTTCTTCATTTAGAACTTCCAAAACTGTATGACATTTGAGAGATTTCCTTGACCATGTCAAGGACAAACACTTGCTTTATTGCTCTTCCTGATACCTTACTTAAAGACAACAGACTGCTTTCTACTTCTCAGAGAGAAGAGTGGCTGGGGTGAGTGGAAATTACCACAGATGTTTTATGATGCTTGAGCCCTTATAACTATAGTCCCTAAACTCGCTAATAGCCTCTCTCCTGTGTTTTCTCATTCTGTCTCCTGTAATTTTTCCTCCCATTTTCTTTCCAAGTCAAGATCTTTGCCCTTTACATGAAGCATAATAATACTTAACATTTATGCATCACTTTGCATTTTTAGAGCCCTAAATGCTCATTCATTAGTTAATCCACATAAGATCCTGCCCACACAGCAGGCCTGCTCTTATCCCCATTGCACTGATGGGGAGGCCAAGGTCCCAGCAGAACAGAAGTCAGTCTGCAAGATTGAGGAAGCCAATGACTCAAGATTTAGTTGCCTCCTATCATGGTCTCTAGCTCTAGCCCTAAATGGTCTATAATGCTCATTTGACTCTGGACTAGAGCCAAATGAAACTCCTTTACTTAACTCACTGTACTAAACACCTTCCCTATTGAAATCTATTTTGCCTACCTTATCAATCATTGCCCTAACCTGTTCAGGTATATGTGACTTTTAGGTCTATTCTCCAAGATTGCTGGCTACAATGTTCAAGTTGGAGTCATATTAATAAGTCAGCTCTCCAACTTATCATCCAAGTCATCAATGGCAACAGTAAATACTTCCAGGCTCAAGACATATTCCTACCGAGCACCTCTAGTTTAGCTGCCTTCTGTTAAAAATGACTTGTTCATCACAATTCTCTGAGCAAGGCCCTTCAGCTAGTAGTATGTCCACCTTCTGGGAATGTTGTCTAGGCCATATTTTGCTAGCTTATTTATGAGCATGTCACATGGGGCAGAATCAACAGCCTTACTGGAGACAAGATATAATATTTTTATGGCTTCACTGTATCTACAAGGCCCATTTGTCACTTTGGAGTAGAAGGAAACTAGATTGTTCTGAAATGATTTGTTGTTTTCAAAGCTACATTGGTTATAACCCAACATTCTACGATCTTCTTACAAATTGACTCTTTCATGATTTGTCTTGGGCCAGATTAAGTTGGCTACCACACTGCCCCTTCTAGGTTCACCCCTTTTCTTCTTTTAAAAAATAGGGCACTGGCTTTATTAACAATATTAATGATGATGGCTGACGTTTATCGATCACTTTAAGTTACTAATTTGCTTTATAAATATTGCCAAATGTTGTCCTCACATCAGTACTGGGAGTGCTATTATTCTTCCCATTTTCGAGATAAGGAAACTGAGGCTGACAAGTGTCTTCCTCTGGGATTACATAGCTAGTACGTTTCTGAAAGAGGATTTGAACTCAGGTCTTCTTGACCTCAAGTCCCAGGGTCCATCTATTGTGCCATCTAGTTGTTTTGTTCCTAGTCTTTAAGAAACATATAAAATATATCATGAGTTCTTAAAAATAAGGGATCTATATTATTTTAATCATTTTAGTGAATTCTCAGTTGTTGTTGTTTTTGAGTCAATTCAATCCTGTCTGACTTTCTGTGCCCCCATTTGGCAAAAATACTGACATGGTTTGCCATTCCTTCTCTAGTTCATTTTACAGATGAGAAACTGAGGCAAACAGGGTTAGGTGACTTGCCCAGGGTCAAACAACTGGCAAATGTCTGAGGCTGGATTTGAACTCAGGCTCTCCTGACTCCAGGGGCACCAATTTTATTTAATAAGAATTTCATTTGCATTTATTTTGTTTTCCATTTTGGAAAAGACAGAAAATCCATGGTTTGCTCTTAAAGAGCTTACAGTCTTATAGGGGAGATATGATGTACTCATGAAACAATTGAACAATTTAGTGCATATGTCATATATGCATACAAACATACATATTAATATATGATATGTGTGTATATACACATATAGACATATATTTGTACATATGTATATGTACATACACACACAGTGGACTACTCAACTTAATTCAGTAGTGAATCAACTCAGTACTTAAGACATCATATCCTATAAGCAAGGGAGAGACTAGTACATCAATTGTGTCACAGCCAGAAGTAAACATGGCGGGACAAATATTTAGTAGCAAACATTTTCAGTTTGAGACCACTGCCCCCAGGAAATGAGGTGGTCAGGGATAGTGTTTTACATTTCACAGGTGTTAATGATTTGGGTCTTGCTGTATCTTCTTAGTCAATATTCTTTTATAAGTCTACATGATAATTGTTTAATTGATATTGAGAAATTATCAGGTAAATTGACAATGTAGTGCTAATGCTAATTATTAGTTGGATGATATTCAGGAGATATAATCTAGAACTGATGAATAGTAGTGGAGGAATATGCTAGATAGAGGCTCATGAGCAAAAATATTACAGGAAACAACCCTCAGGCCTCTCAGAGTTATGCCTAGAAATGTATGGGGAGTAGTAACCTTGCTCTAGGGACCTAATCTGTCAGTGTGCATAGAAGTTAGAAGAGGAAGTTCAGATCATATGTATTCTACATAGAGAATAAGTATAATGGTCATAATTTTAAACTGATCAGATATGAGGATTAAGAAAAAGGGAAGAGGGGCAGCTAGGTGGTGTAGTGGATAAAGTACCTGCCTTGGATTCAGGAGTACCTGAGTTCAAATCTGGCCTCAGACTCTTGACATTTACTAGCTGTGTGATTCTGGGCAAGTCATTTAACCCCCATTGCCCTACAAAACAAAGAAAAAAAAAGAAAAAGGGAAGAGTCAATAATACTCAGTGGCTATGAACATGAGAGACTGAAAGGATGATGGTACCTGCAACAGAAGTAAGTTTGGGGAAGTGCTGTGTTTTGAGGGAAAGCTAATGAGTTATATTTTTGAAATATTAAATTTGAGATAATGAAGGGATATTCAGGAAGAAGTCTTCATCACACATTTGGTAATGCTGTATTGAAGCTAAGGAGAGAGATAAGGCTTGGCTATGTGGATTTGGCATCCATCTGCAAAGATGATAATTAAATCCATGGGAATTTATGAGATCAATAATAGAAACAATGTAGAGAGAAAACAGACAAGGGTACAGGAAAGAGCCTTGCTGTATGCCCACATTTAGTGGCCAGAAGCAAAATGATGGGCCAGTAATGGAGGCAAAGGAGGAATGGTTGTCCAGGTAAAAGGTGAGCCAAGAGAAAGTAGTATCAGAGAAGATAAGGGAGAAATGTACAGAAATAGGCTATCCAATAGTATGAAGAGCTGCTGGAAGTTGAGGTAGGACAAAAGGCCATTGGATTTAGCAATTAGGAGAACATTGGTGACCTCAGAGAGATTATTTGAAGTTGGGTGATAGACTGAGTTCAGGTTGTGAGTAGCCAAGAAGGGAGTGAGAGGGGATGAAGATAAGGCAATAAGTAGAGACAACTCTTTCTAGAAATCTTGCTGTAAATAGGAGAAGACATAGAGGATGATAGTTTAGCAGGGATATATAAGGAAAGAAACTTTGCTGACTAAGTTAACTAGGTACTCAAATTCCCAACCCCTAAACATAAAACAATCCCTGTTAAGAAATGTGTACACTGCATTGTAACCTAGATGGCCAACCACTGACTAATGGAAATAACCAGAATTGAAAGCTTAAGTAACCACCAACAATACTTCTGCCAGCAGAAGAGAGGGCAGTGGACTTTCCTGAGGGCCATCATACCTGGTAAGAGTCAGGAAGATCATTATCAGTCCATGTGTGAAATTGCCTGCTGAATTTTCCCTTACTTATCCATTAACAAAAGTAAATTATTCAAAAAGTAAAAGCCCAAGGACAAATCCTGGTGTATTCTGCGCATAGCATTCATTTTGTTGGTAGTGCAATATTTTGTTAGGCATGTGTGACAACACTGTAAAGTGGATCAGTTCTGTTTGTGACTTGGTGTAAGCTTAGTTAAAAATGGCTTTTCCCCTAAACACATGATTCCCAGATGAAGAGTGTGCTGTGATTTGATTTTTACATGTGACAAAAATGTTTCCTCTGCATAAATTCATTGCCAGCTCCCAGAAGGAGAAATTTTTTCATCAACAAAAGTGCGTGAAAATAGTGAACAAATGTTTTCAAAGTAATTATTATGTGGAAGTAGCCATTCAAGATTTGATAAAACAAAGTAAATGTTCACTAAATGAGGAATACCTAAGTAAATTTTTGGAAATAAATATAATGGGATTGCTGCATCATTAAAAACGAGTTAGAGGAAGACAGAGAAGCATGGGTAGGCTTATATGAACTGAAGGAAGGTGAAGTCATCAGAACTAGGAAAATAATAACAATGAGTACAATGTAATGTAAATAAAAAGAACATTATTTTTAAAATGAATGTTGTATAATTATAATGACCAAGATTGTCTTTGAAGAAGAAAATGAAAATCAACTTCTCTCTATTCTTGGCACAGCTAGGGGATTATGGGTGAAGGACACTGAATATATGATCAGACTTAGAGATAAGTACACAAGGAGTCATACTATATAGTGGTATTCCATCATGGAAAATTGAAAGTTGACTCTTCTTAAAATTGATTCACATGTTGGGAAAGTGGTTCTATTCCTACTTGAGTTCAGGGTTTCCTCCCATAACTGATAGCATGTTCATGCAATTTATGTCATGAGTTTATACTGGATTGCTATATCTAAATGTTCACTTCATATACTGATTTATAATGGAAAGAGGGCTGACTTTTGAGTTATGAAAGAACATAGGATCATGGAGCTGAAAGGGAACTCAGAAGCCATGTAGTGTAACCCTTCCATTTTACAGATTAATAAACTAAGGACCAATGAGTTTTGTTCTGCCAAAGTTCACAGAGCCAAGGTTTCAACCTAGATCTTGTGATTCTAAATCCAGAGCCTTTCTAATCTTTTCTATTGTACCACACTAGACCTCCTCCCCCACCTTAGGTTTTTGTATGTTTATTTGTTTTAACTAATATTTAGCACTTACTATGTTCCAGGCACTCTGCTAAGTACTTTAAAATATTATCTTATTTGATCCTCATAACAACCCTGGGAAGTAGTTACTATCATTATCCACATTTTACAGATGAGAAAATTGAGGCAAACAGAGGTTAAGTGACTTGCTCAGTGCCATATAGCTAATATGTGCCTGAGGTTGGATTTGAACTTAGGTTTTCTAGAGTCCAGGCTCAGCACTCTGTCCACTGCATCACTTAGCTGCACTTAAACTAGATTTGAATTCCACTTCCAATATTTTCTCATTTTGTGACTTCATAGAAGTCTGATGATATATAAGATAATAATCTTCACAAAAATATTTAAGGAAAGGCATTTTGCTTATTGAGCAGACCACTGAATGATTCACTAAATATTACCACTCCATCAAACACTAAAAGGTATCTGGAAAGAATTGTAAATACTGGCATCTTCCAAGATGAGGAATGAAATTGAGGCAGTGGCTTGGAAGAGATTCTAAATAAGAGTTCTAGGATCTGCTTACTCTTTCTGGTAAAAGTCTTGAAGCTGTGCTGACTAGATCCATCTAGATCTATCTAGTCTCAATTGGATCCCCACAGAAGTATGACATAATTTTTATTCCACCCCCAGTCCCCGCCCCCCCCCCCCGCCCCGCATTTGATTCTTTATCACATTCTTCACAATGGCTATTCCAAACCTCTTTTCTCCTCAGGCTTTCAATTGCATACCCTCTCCAACACCCTCTAAACTCAGATGACTACCTCAATATTTACTGATTTTTGAAGCTATCCAGTATAAATTCCCATATATTTAGGGTGTATTGCATGTTCAACGTGGACTAGCACCTTTAGTGTGAGGGTTTGCCAAGCCCGTTTCAGGGCTGCTTATTAACCTTTGATGTCTACCTAGCACACAACTCTGATCTGTTGCTCCAAGAAGTTATAGCATATATAGTGGCCATATACATAGTGATATTCCATCATGAAAAATTGAAAGTTGACTCTTCTTAAAATTGATTCACATGTTGGGAAAGTAGTTCTATTCCTACTTGAGTTCAGAGTTTCCTCCCATAAGTGATAGCATGTTCATGCAATTTATATCATGGGTTTATACTGGATTGCTATACCTAAATGCTCACTTCATATACCGATTTACAGTGGTAAGAGGGCTGACTTTTGAGTTATGAAAGAACATAGGATCATGGAGCTGGAAGGGAACTCAGAAGCCATGTAGTTTAACCCTTTCATTTTACAGACGAATAAACTAAGGACCAATGAGTTTTTTTTCTGCCCAAGGCCACAGAGCCAAGATTTCAACCATCCTGGCAAACAGGTTAAATAAGGTTGAGGGTAACCAAAGGGCCTGAAACCCATTGGTGAGTCAGGGGGGTGTCTACCCCAAGAATGTGAAGACTTTCTCTGAATGAATGGGATGATAAGAACAATGTATTCAAGTCGCCATGAAGGTGTCTGAAGTAGGTGCTGTGGAGCACATGCAGTTTAGTCAGAGATTAAAGATGCCAAGGTCATCTACTATATCCTGGGACATCACCAGTTGTCCTGATACCTGTCTTAGCATTGGACTTCAATGACTCTAGAAGAGAGAGTGAGGCTGATGACTTTGTGCAACTCTGCTCACTTAAATCCAATTCACTGACAAGACATTGTCCCAGGATATTATTGATTCTCTTCATTTGAAGGACAAACAACAATACTAATTCTCTCTTCTTCCTTATTCCTTGTGTGAATACTATCATCTCACATATTATTAATCTCACAAACCCTTAACATCTTGTACTACAAACCGCTCCCCCCTGCCCAGTTCAGTCAATCTCTAATGCAAAAACAATCCTTTTCTTAACCAAGGCCAACTCATGATCCCTATTCCTCCTTTCTTCTGCATGATGCTTTCACTGTCACTCTCCTTTAGTCTTCACCCTCTCCCAATTTATTGGTTCATCCTATCTGTGCTATAAATATTCCTATCTTGCCAATGCTCAAAAAACTGCCACTACCATACATACTATCATCGTATATCTCTATGCCCTTTTCCAGCCAAACTTCTTGAAAATGTCATCACATTTTTTGTTTCCACTTCCTTTCCTCTCACTCACTTAATCTGATAAAAATGTAGCTTCTGACCTCATCACTCAATGGAAAATCCCTCTCCATAGTTACCAATGATCTCTTTAAAAAAAAATTAGCATTTTATTTTTCCCCAATTGCAAGAAAAATAATTTTTAACATCCATTTAAAAAATGGGTTCCAAAATCTCTTCCTTCCTCCCCCTAGTCCCTTCATTGAGAAGATAATAAATTCAATATAAGTTATACACATGTAGTCATGCAAAACAATTTCGTATTAGTCATGTTGTGAAAGAAAACAGACAAAATCTCAAGAAAAATAAAGTAAAAAGTATGCTTCAATCTGTATTCAGACATCATCACTTCTTTCTCTAGGGATGGATAGTATTTTTCATCATAAGTCTTTCAGAGCTGTTGTGGGTCATTGTATTGCTGTGAATAATTAATTCATTCACAACTGATCATCTTACAATATTGTTGTTATGTTGTACACAGTACATTTCACTTTGCATCAGCTCATGTAAGTCCTTCCAGGTTTTTCTGAAAGCATCCTGCTCATCATTTTTATAACACAACAGTATTCCATCATAATCACTTACCACAATGTTTCAGCCATTCCTCAACTGATGGACATTTCCTCATTTCTCAATTTTTTTTGCCACTAGAAAAGAGCTGCTAAAAATATTTTTGAACCTATAGATCCTTTTCCTTTTTGTTTTTTATCTCTTTTTTGGATATAGTCCCAGTAGTGGTATTACTGGGTCAAAGAGTATATGTGGTTTTATAGTGATTTGGCCGTAGTTCCAAATTGCTTTACAGAATGTTTGAATCAGTTTACAACTCCACTAACAATCTCATTTTCCCTATATCTCCTAAACATTTGTCATTTTCCTCTGCTGTCCTATTATCTAATCCAACAGGTATGAGTTAGTACCCCAGAATTATTTTGATTTGCATCTTTCCAAACAATAGTGAGTTATGGCATTTTTTCATAAGGTTATAGATAACTTTGATTATTTCATTCTGAAAACTGTTCTTATCATTTGATAATTTATCAGTTAGGGAATGTCTCTTATTTTAATCAATTTAAATCATTTCTCTATATGTTCGGGAAATGAGGCTTTTATCAGAGAAACTTCCTTCAAAAATGTTTTCACAGTTACTACTGCTAATTGTATTTCCCTCCATTCTATTCCCTCTAAATGCTATTTATCCTGTTCTCTATCTCCTTTCAACCTGCCCCTCCTCAAAAGTGTTTTGTTTCTGACTGAACCCCCCCCCCAAAAAAAAAACCTCTCTGCTTTCTATCACCCTATGCCCACTTTTAGCTTCCTCTCCTACTTTCCATCAGGGTATATCTCTATACCTAATTTAGCGTATGTGTTATTCCTTCTTTGAGCCAATTCTGATGAGAGTAAGGTTCACTTATTCTCCCTTACCTCCCTCGTCTTTCCCCTCCACTGTAGGATTTCTTGCTTCTTCTTTGTGAGATAATTTACCCCATTCTGCCTTTCCCTTTCCCTTCCCCCAAGTGCATTTTCCTCTCACCCCTTAATTTTATTTTTTTAGCTTTCATCCCTTCTTATTCATCTCACATCTGTGCCCTCTGTGCACACACAATCCATCCAACTGCCCTAATGATGAGAAGGTTCTCATGAGTTACAAGTATCTTCCCATGTAGGAATGTAAATAGTTTAACCTTATTAAATCACTTATGATTTCCTTTTCCTATTTAACTTTTTATACTTCTCTTGAGTCTTGTATTTGAAAGTAAAAATTTCTATTCAGTTCAGGTCTTTTCAATAAGAATGCCTGAAAATCCTCTCTTTCATTAAATTTCCATTTTCCCCCCATAAGGATAATACTCAGTTTTTCTGGGTAGGTGTTTCTTGGTTGTAATCCCAGTTTCATTGCCCTCTGGAATATCATATTCCAAGCCCTCTGATCTTTTAATGCAGAACCTGTGAAATCTTGTGTTATCCTGACTCTATAATACTTGAACTGTTTCTTTCTAGCTGCTTATAATATTTTCTCTTTGATCTGTGAGCTCTGCAATTTGGCTATAATATTCCTGGAAGTTTTCATTTTGGGGTCTCTTTTAGGAGGTAATTAGTAGATTCTTTCCATTTCTATTTTATTCTCTGGTTCTAGAATATCAGGGCAGTTTTCCTTGACAATTTCTTGAAAGATGATGTGTAGGCTCTTTTTTTAATCTTGGCTTTCAGGTAGTTCAATTCTTTTCTAATTATCTCTCCTGGATCTATTTTCCAGGTCATTTCTTTTTCCAATTAGATATTTCACTGATAATCTCTTAATTACTAAATAGAACGATTTCCTCCAAATCCTTACCCTCCTTGATGTCATGGCCAAACTTGACATTGTTGACTATCCTTTCTCTGTGGATACTCTTCCCTCCATAGGATTTTTGTTTTGTTTTGTTTTGTTTTGAAGGGCAATGAGGATTACATGACTTTCCAAGGGTAACACAGATAGTCAGTGTCAAGTGTCTGAGGCTGGATTTGAACTCAGGTACTCCTGAATCCAGGGCCAGTGCTTTGTCCACTGTGCCACCTATCTGCCCTCCTCTATAGGGTTTTTGGACACTGCTCTCTCCTGGTTCTTTTCCTGTTTGCCCACTTAGTCTCAGTTTACTTGGCTGATTCATCATCCATGTCAAATTGACTTTTAACATACCCCCAAGTATCTGTCCTGAGACCTCTTTTTAATTTCTAACATCTTTCTCTTGGTGACCTCACCAGCACCCATAGTTTCAATTATAATCACTATGAAGATGACTTCTAGATTTATATATCAAGCTCTAGTCGTTGTTTAGGAGGCGAATTTAATTTTTATATTTATTTCCAATTCATGGTCAAAACAAGCGATTCCACAACACAGTATAATTAAAAAGATAATTGCACATGAAACTGCAAATCTACCTTTGTATAACTTGCTATTTCCTGTAAATATACAACAAAGCTATGCAAATTTCTCCTTTTTTCCTTTTTTTTCTTTTCCCTCCCCCACCCTAGAAATGGCTTTTCTTATTTCTTCTGAGTTTGAGATCTCCGTTACCAACTACTTATTGGATATTTCAAACTGTCTGTATCATAGGAAAATTAAATTCAATAATACAGAATAGAACTCATTTACCCTCAGATACCCCTCTTCCAAACTTCCAAACTCTTACTGTCTAAGGTATCATCATCCTTCTAGTTATCCAAGTTGAAATTCTTTGGGATATTTTCAAATCCTTACTCATCAAATTAGTTACCAAATCTTGAAATCTCTATTTCCACAATGTCTCTCCCATACTTTCCTTCCAATCTATTTACACAGTCACTATCCTTGTTATACATGTTGTTAAGGGCTAAAATTCTAGCTAAACTGTCTAAAATATCTAATGAGTGGTCGCCAATAAATTATAAGCTTTAGCAAGAGTTAGACTTTTAAGCATTTATTAAGGAGAATAAAAATTTGGTAAAGAGAGAGAAAAAGGCCTAGATTCCTATCTATTAAAGGGAGAACACATTTCTAGCTCCGCTCTCCACCAGAGTCCAAAGGAAAGAGTGTCAGACCGAGCGCTACTCTCTTCCTTCTTCCTCCCACTACCCAACGTCACTTCCTGATGCCAAAGAAAAGACTCCTGGTCTTGCCCTCAAAGACCTTCACTTCATGGGTGGAACTCTTCTACAGTAAGTCTCCAGCAGGTGGCGTCATTCCAATCGTTACAGTTCCCCGCTTTGTTTCCTCAAGAAACGGGACGTTTCCTTGATGAAACAGTCAAAAATAACAGAATATAATAACCTATGCTAACTAACAATATGTTAATAACAATATAGAAAAGGGAGAGAGGAAAGTTTTGTCCAGAGGGGCAATTTTTTGTCCTCATGAACCGACGCTTTGACATTGGTCTTGCAAAGGGAGGGCCTCTGCAGAGAGTACATGTAACAGATGGTGTATATTATAACAGAAAGAGAAAGAGAAAAAAACAACAAAAACAAAACAAAACCATTCATTTAAAGTCTCTGAAAGTTTTTTCTCAGATGTCCTCTAGGTGTAGTCTTTTCAGGGGTTGATGTGTGGGTGCTGGTAATCAGCCAGGAAAATTTCCTACAAAATTGAGCTCAACACAACTTTAAAATAGCTTTGTCAATAATCAAATCAAACAATGAAAGTTCTCAAAAATGTGTCTAAGAGAATTCAGAATCTTAGTTGTTACACATGAAACATATAATAAAACAAAAATTGAAACATTCTTTAAAATTATAATATTATTACAGTCCCCCTTTATGGAGGGTAATTGAGAAGACAATTGCTGCGATATTAATTATTAAAAATAATTTTTATCTTTGTTTCATCACTTTTTTGCATCATCTGCCTAATTATCCTCATGCCATTATGAGAAATTTAAAAATCTAATATAATTAGTAACAGATGTCAAGGCCAAATTCAACACTGTTATTTATCATGACACCTGAGATAATTATGGGGGTTACCATAAAAGAACAGAGAAATGATGGGATATGAGCATTCCCACACTTGAGCAATATATACTGTCCATGCAGTATGCCAGGCTTAAAATAGGTGGATGGAATACATGTCCATGCCACCGAACATATTGGAGGAAACTGAGTCAGACTTAATCAGATGCATGGGATTGAGATGTCCATGGCATCAGGCATATAGGAGGGAGCATAGAAGCCAGGTGTGTAGAAGTGAGATGGGTGGGATCAAAACTTCCAGCCATCTGTGCAGTATTGTGGGGAAAAATAAAATAAAATATTAAACCAAGAGAATCCAACCTCAACATTTGTCAAAAGCCGTTCCCTCGGCCATACCTTGACTTCATGCATGTCTCCCCTCATGTGACAGTTCAGTGTTTGCTCTTGCATGTATTCCTCTTGTGATTAGATGGCATCTTGGCCAACTGGCATCTGATAACTCAGAATAAAGGCAATTAATGTCTTAAATGATAAGTTCCCATAATCCAAGTCTCATATGGATTTAAAAATTGAGGATAATAAATGATTGCAAAAAATGTGAATACATCTTGACTCAGAACACAATATATAATTATGCAACAATTTCAAATAATACCCCTTTTTTTACTTAATATACAATTACTTTTGTGAAAAATCAGAACATATTTAAATACAAGTTAAAGCACAACACAATCCCAAAGAAAACTTTTTTTTTGAAAAAAGAAAACTTTTACAAATGTTCCCCTCTTTTTTTTTTTTTTGGAATATGCTTATCAAAAATAATACTTCTAGAATCAATTTACACTTGCCATGGCAACCAATTTGCCAAGGAAATGCTTTAAAGAGTTTGATCAAATAATCAGTTGAGAAAAAGTAACAGAAACAAACAACTCAGAATATGGGAGCACAATACTCCTAGAATTAACACTGTATTATGAAATCAAAACCATCTTGCAATTTTTTTAAAATTAGATAAATGAATAGAAGAAAATACACATGGAACAATAAAAGACAGTGAAATTCAAACTAAGGAAATCTAAATGAACATGAACTTAATATTAGAGTATTATAAAATATAAACTTGATCACATGACTATTAAAAGCTTTTACAAATATTCTCCTTGTTTTAAAAACTAAGTATAAGACACAATTTCAAAAGCATTGAAAATCTCTATGAAAATAGACCCATACCATTAATTTCAAAATGTATATGTAATAGCATAGAAATCCTATGTAACCTCTGAACTGACATTAATACTCTGAGTGAATTCAGAACACTTTTGATTCTGATATCTAAAATCCTCAATACTCATATCAATACCTTGCTGCTTCTACATTTCTGTAAAATATATACCCTTCCATGGCAAAAGAAGCGGAGTCTTGAACTATGTTGATGATTGTCATTCTTATTCGGCTTAAGTTTTTCTTCTTTAACCCCTCTATATTGTCTGTCAGCCTTTTCACCATACAAATGCTTTATAAGATTACTAATTAAAGACAAAAGCAGGTTAGCAAAATTATGAACAAAACGAGCATATCTGGAATTTAAAGGGTTTTCTAAGGTTGTCTCAGAAGCACAGCCAGGCTGGGGAAGGGCTGAGCCTGAAGCTGCAAATATAGTTACAGAAAGTTGAGCATGCACATCAGATCTCTGGACTTCCCAGGCAGGGGAAGCAATGGGCTTGGCCATAGGAGGAGTAGAGGGTGGGGTCTGGAGAGGAGGGAAGGGACCAGAGCAATTTGAATCAGACTTGATTTTGAACTCAGGCCTGGATTCCTCTTCCCCCACTTTGCCTCCAGGTGCTAGGAGATTAAAAGCTTCTAGAGGGTGGGTCATTGCCTCCAGGCATGCAAAATTAAAGCAACAACTGGGAAAAGCTGCGGGAATCTCTTCAGGTTTCTCTGAAAAAGCATGGTTGGGAGAGGGAGAGATATTTCCTTGTGTGAGTAAATTGCTGGCTCTTTTAACAAAAATAAAAAGAAAAATAGAAAATCCACAAAAACAAAGCATTAACATGATCTTATCTCCCATTTGTCTGGTTAAACAGACTAAAATCAGAAATAGGGTAATTAGGGAGTTTAAAAGGTCCATTTGAAAAAATTTAAAGTACACCAGTACTTAGTTAAAGGGAGAGGGTAGGGGAAATTTCTTACCCAACCAAAAGATCAGAAGACTGAGGTTTAGCTTTCCTCTTCGTGGTCAGCCATCTGTTAAGGGCTAAAATTCTAGCTAAACTGTCTAAAATATCTAATGAGTGGTCGCCAATAAATTATAAGCTTTAGCAAGAGTTAGACTTTTAAGCATTTATTAAGGAGAATAAGAATTTGGTAAAGAGAGAGAAAAAGGCCTAGATTCCTATCTATTAAAGGGAGAGCACATTTCTAGCTCCGCTCTCCACCAGAGTCCAGAGGAAAGAGTGTCAGACCGAGCGCTACTCTCTTCCTTCTTCCTCCCACTACCCAACGTCACTTCCTGATGCCAAAGAAAAGACTCCTGGTCTTGCCCTCAAAGACCTTCACTTCATGGGTGGAACTCTTCTACAGTGAGTCTCCAGCAGGTGGCGTCATTCCAATCGTTACAATGTTCAGTCATGCAAAACATCTTCACATTAGTCAGGTTGTGAAAGAAAATAGAAAAAATAACTTTAGAAAGAACTAAAAAATAAAATTATACTTCAATCTATATTAAGATACCATCAGTTCTTTCTCTGTTGTTGGTTTGAATTTTTCATATGTCCTTCTGATAGCATCCTGTTTATCATTTTTTTGGTTTTGGGGTGAGGCAATTGGGGCTAAGTGACTTGCTTGGGGTCACACAGCTAGTAAGTGTCAAGTGTCAAGTGTCTGAGGCTGGATTTGAACTCAGGTCCTCCTGACTCCAGGGCCAATGCTCTATCCACTGCAACACCTTGCTGCCCCAATGCTTATCATTTTTTCACAGTTACTATTGCTAATTGTATTACCGTCCATCCTATTCACTCTGCATGATATTTACTCTATTTTCCATCTTCTTTCACCCTATCCCTCCTTAAAAGTGTTTTTGCTTTTTAGGGCCCCCTACCCCAATTTGCTCTCCCTACCTTCAGCTTTCACTCCCTTATCCCCTTCCCCTCCCACTTTCCCTCAGGGCAATATATATTACTATACACACTTGATTATGTATGCTATTCCCTCTTTGAGCCAATTCTGATGAGAGTAAGGCTTACTCACTCCCCTGATCCTTCCCCACCTTCCCCTCCACTACATAAGCTTTTTCTTGTTCCTGTTATGTGAGCTGCCTTACCACCTTCCACCTCTCCATTTACCTTTCTTCCAGTGCATTCCTCTTACCCCTTGACTTTATTTTAAAGATATCATGGGTCAGCTAGGTGACACAGTGGACAAAGCACCAGCCCTGGACCCAGGAGGCCCCAAGCCCAAATCAAGCCCCGGACATAAGCCACTCCACCCTGCCTACCCTACCAAAAACACAATTATAAACAAAAAATAAATTCTTTAAAGATCACATTCCTTCATATTCAATTCATGGGTGTGCCCTCTAAGTATATTCCTTTCAGCTGCCCTAATACTGAGAAAGTTCTTATGACTTAGAAGTATTATCTTCCCATGTAGGAATGTAAATGCTTTAACCTTTTAATGTCCCTCATGATTTCTTTTTCCTGTTTTCCTTTTTATGCTTCTCTAGGGTTTTTGTATTAGAAAGTCAAATTTTCTATTCAGTTCAGGTCTTTTCATCATAAATGCCTGAAAATCCTCTTTTTCATTGAAGTCCAATTTTTACCCTGAAAGACTGTATTAAGTTTTGCTGGGTAGGTGATTTTTGGTTGTAGTCCCCCTTCCTTTGCCCTCTGGAATATTATATTCCATGCCCGCTGATACTTTAATGTAGAAGCTGCTAGATCTTGTGTTATCCTGACTGTAGCTCCATAGTATTTGAATTCCTTTTTTCTAGCTGCTTGCAATATTGTCTCCTTGAACTCAGATACATTCTTGACTATCCATATGCTTTCTAATATCTGCTCCCCAGAAATAAACCCAGCTTTCCAGATGTTGCCTGATCAGGGCTGAGTACACTTGGATTATTGTCTCTCTAATTTTGGATACTTGGTATATTGGAGGACATAGAATGCTAAACTAAGTCATTTGGGTTTTAGTAGTGAGGCAATGGGTAACTATTGAAAGATTTGGGGCAAAGAAAATATATGGTAAGAGTTGTACTCTGACAAAAGGGAGATTGATCCAGTAGCTACATTAATTGGATGGCAATAGGGAAACAAATTAGATTGCTACAATAATACACATTGAGATAAGAAGGGTTTGAATGTGCCTGGTATGAGTTATGCTGAAAATGAAGGGATAAGTATCATTGGGAGAAAGAATTGAAAGAATCAGACCCTGATTAGATTGTGTCACATGGAAAAGCTTATCTCTACATGATGACAAATGTTTAACATTTTTTAGGAGATTTTTCAGAACAGTAGTTATAAGTTACTATTTAAATATTTGTAATATTTGCCTTACAAAAATTTGTTTTCAGGGCATCTAGGTGGCATAGTGGATAAAGCTTTGGCCCTGCATTTAGGAGGACCTGTGTTCAAATCTGGCCTCAGACACGACACTTACTAGGTGTGTGACCTTTGGCAAGTAACTTATTTATGAGCATGTCACATGGGTCAGAATCAACAGCCTTACTGGAGACAAGATATAATATTTTTTGTGGCTTCTCTGTATCTACAGAGCCCATCTATCCCTTTGGAGTAGAAGGAAACTAGATTGTTCTGATGTAATTTGTTGTTTTCAAAGCTATATTGGTTATAACCCAACATTCTATCATCTTCTTACAAATTGACTCATGGTTTGTCTTGAGCTTTGCTTTGAGATTTTTCTAGAGCTCATTGCCCGGCCAAAAAAAAATTACTTTCTTATAAACACCTTGTAAATGTACTCAGTGTATAGTTAATCCTAGAATTCTCTGCCCAAAGAACCATCAAAGAGGAAAACAACGTCTTTAGCACCAGCTAATGATGGTCTTTGCTGACAGATCCATGTACTTAATAATTCTGGCATCAAGGAAAGAGACATGCCTTCCTGACTTGACTTTATGACAGAGTTCATTGGAATTAGGATGTAGTCAATGGTCAGGGCCACAAATATCAAGGTCAGCAAGGGGCAAATAAAGTCAAGAGTCATGGTCAGGCTACCACGATGGCAGTGAAAAGACAGTATTTGATACAGAGGGTAAAGGAGTAACAGCAATGAAAAAGAAAGGTCAGAAACATAGATGAGCAGAATCAGAAAGGTCTGGGTAAGTAAGTACCATGGTTCAAGCTCTTAGACTAGAGCAGGCAAGGACAGAGAAGCTAATTATCAAAGCAGAGTGACTAGAATCTTTAAGGTCATAGTTACACTAATGACATTCCCTCTTCTGCCTGTCTCTGAGTCTTGGAAAAGTCATGTGTATCCAACCAATGTGCTTTCCCCCTGACAATGATAAAAATTAGTCATATGGAAACCATTTCCATCTAATGTTGGAACAGTGAACCAGAGGAAAGCACTTTTTGTGGGGCAATGAGGGTTAAGTGAGTATCTGAGGCTGGATTTGAACTCAGGTCCTCCTGACTCCAGAGTCAGTGCTTTATTCACTGTACCACCTAGCTGCCCCCAGAAAGCACTTTCTAAAACCATCCTCATTCCCTTTGGACTGATATACATCAGCATTCCTATAAAGATTCAGAGTAGATAATCAATCAATTGAAATTATTAAATAGTTACCCAGCAATGAGGAGATATTTCCTGGAAGAATTCTAAAAATGGCAGGGAAAGCAGCTCTAATGTACAAAATTCCCTGAGAAATTATCCCTAACACCATATGCTGAAAATCAAGAATTGCAAGTAAAGGTATTCCCTGAGTCACTAACATCTGGCAGGTACATATGAATGGCCATTTGCACATGGCCTCTGCTTTCACTTCACTCTCCTCAAGATTCCTCTACAACCAACCCTATCCTAAACATCAACTCTTATAGGAGGGAAAGGTTTGATGCTCTGCTTCTTCACTACCACCATCTCTCTTCCTACTCAAGAGGCTTATACATAGATATATACATACATATATATCTATATATAAAGGTATAGATAAAAGAGATCATATATATTAAGAGATTATGTACATATATATACACACACACATACATACACACAGATGCAGAGATAGAGATAGATATAGATATAGATTAGGTGTAATCTACATACATATATATATGTAGGTAGAAGGTACGATGGATAGAGTACTAGGCCTGAAGTCAGGAAGACTCATCTTCCTGAGTTCAAATCTGGCCTCAGATATTTAGTTGTTGTATGACCCTGGGCAAGTCACTAACTCTGCTTGCCTCAGTTTCCTCACCTGTAAAATGAGCATGAGAAGGAAATAGCAAACTACTCCACTATCTTTGCCAAGAAAACCCAAAATTGGGTCACAAAGAGTTGATCATGACTGAAATGACCAAATAACATTATATCATATATCATATCATATCCATATATGTATGTCTGTATATTATGGGTGTGTATACTCTAAAATTTCTTTGTCTTTCACTTGCTTCTGGTATAGGAGCTCTTGAGTTAGAGGAATGGGGTTCAAATTCCATTCCTGACACAATACCTATGGGTTTTGAGCAAATACCTTAAACTTCCTGGACCTCATTTTCCCCTCTTTGTAAAATGAGAGTGACAGAGACCTTTAAGATTCCTTCCAGGTCTGGACAAATGTTTAACTTTTTTAGGAGATTTTGCAGAACAGTAGCTGTAAGTTACTATTTAAATATTTGTGATATTTGCCTTATAAAAATTAGTTTTCGGGGCAGCTAGGTGGCACAGTAGATAAAGCACCAGCCCTGGAGTCAGGAGTACCTGAGTTCAAATTCGGCCTCAGGCTCTTAACACATACTTACTAGCTGTGTGACCCTGGGCAAGTCACTTAACCCCAATTGCCTCACTAAAAAAAAAAAAATTTAAATAAAATTTAAAAAAAATTAGTTTTGGGGACAACTAAGTGGCACAGAGGATAAAGCACTGGCCCTGGATTTAGGAGGACTTGAGTTCAAATCCAGCCTCAGACACAACACTTACTAGCTGTGTGACCTTGGGCAAGTAACTTATTTATGAGCATGTAACATGGGTCAGAATCAATAGCCTTACTAGAGACAGTATTCATTATGCACGAGAAACTTCTAAGTGCTGAGGATAGAGATAAAAGTAAGCATCATGATCATTTCTCTCAATGACCTTCCATTCTATTGGGAGAAATCAACAGATAAAGGGATGTTGGAAAGGGGAGAGATAGGGATATGTGGCTGGCGAAAAGATGGAAAATTCTAGAGAGCTAGAAGTAAAGCGAACAAGGTTAGGACCTTTCCTAAATTGTTAGTCTGTGCTGGGGTCCACAATGAGGATAGTGGGGCCTCAGAGCAGCAGTTTTTCAAACAGAAAGTAGTTGGTGATGAAATAAAAAGTCCAGAGAATGAGTGCAACTGGAATGAAGTGAACATGGTAGGGGGCCTCTCCTGAAATAGTGGTCCAAGTGAGGGAGCCACCAATCAGGATAGCAGAGCCTCAGGGTGGAAGTGAGGCTAAGCACCAGAGATACCTCTCAACAGCTTCTGCCTAGACTTGGGCTATAACAAGGAAGTACTGGGGCAACTAGAAAACAACTGATGCACTATGGCTCACAAGGAGTGTCCTTATAAGATTTGTGAGACTGAAATAGCAGCATGGTTGTTGTGGCCTGGGGCTACCAGTCCCATTGGAAAGGTGACCAAAAGCACAAGGGATTTTGGGTAACATAGCTTATATAAAAAAGAGGAGAAAGAAGGAGAATGACTTGCCTAATCCAGTCAGTGTGAGAGGTATACATTGGACTTTTTCAGTTGAGCTCATAACCCATTGCCTAGAGAGATTGCCCTACTATGATTTACTGTGCTGTGATACTGTCCTTCTCCTTCCTTCCTTCCTTTTATTTGATTTGTGTGTATGTGGGGAAAAAAATTCTGACTGGAAAACATAAACTAATTCTAGTGATACACCTGTATCTATTTAAAGAAAAGTCATATATTTGAAGTACAATTTGGTATGATAAAGAACTAATGCCATCAACCTCAGAAGCCCTTACAAGGGTCAAAAAATTCCTTTTAGAACCTCCACTGAAGTCTCTATCTATCTGATCCTTTCCTAATTAAAACTCCTTTTCCTCCAGCACCGGAATTCAAGGTAATTTTTTTTAAATGACACATTCTTTTTCAGTTTTATTGTCTTTGTGTTTCACTTAATTACTCATATTACAATGTTATAGTTTCCAACTATTTGTATTTCAAATGTATGATGTTTCAGTACATTATAGGAGAAATTGGTTATTGTAGGCTGTCAGAGGAATTTAAGTGCCATTTATAGCACAATTTCTACTGGAAAATGTGTTCTGAGTTCCAAAAGGCTTTTGGACCATAGCTGTTTATAAGTCGGGGACTGTTCATTTCAAGGCCTCTTAGTTGCCAAATCTGATAGCTTTTACTCAGTCTTTATCCTTGTTGACCTTTATGCACTATGTCATACAGTTGACTATTCCCTCTTCTGATCCCAAAATGGTCCCAGGCTCTCTTCCATGGTCTTTTCAGCCCACATGGGTTTATTATTGTGTTTTTGCTGATGTCTATACATCAACGTTCACATCTTTATCTATCTTGCCCTAGTCTTACTTCTGAGATCCAATCCAGTATTATAAACTATTAGCTATGCCCCACTGAATACTGCCTACATGTTTCATACTTAACATGTATAAAACAGAATTGACAACCATCTATCCTGAACTCTCATCTCTCTTGAACGTCCCTATTTCTCTAGATAGGACCATAGTCCTCCTAGGTTCCCAGGCTGACAATCTTGGAATCAGTGTTGAATCTTTAGTTTCCCTTACCCCTCATATGCAGTTATTTGCCAATGGAGATTATACTTTTTGTAGCAACCTTTGAATCCATCCTCTTCTCTACACATCTCACATCTCACCTAGTTCAAGCCCTCATCACTCCTGTCCTTTATTATAACCTTTGCATAAGTTTCCCTATTTCTAGTTTCCCCTCTCTCCAATCTATTCTCAATGCAAATGCCTATGTCATATTTCTTTTATTTAATTTCTGAACTTACATACAAACAAAGTAACTAAGTGACATACTATTATTAATCCCATTTTGCAGATGAGGAAACTGAGGTTCATTGAGAAAAAGTGACTTGTCTAGTCACAAACAATTAGTAAGAGTCTGCAGTGGAATTTGAAACCAGGTCTTACTGACTGCAAGTCCAACATTCTGTCCACCATGCTGAGTTATTTGTAATTAACTGGATGTCTCATGCATATAGATAGCTTTGGAAATGACTTCATTAGTTTGTACTTTAGTAAAAACTATTCTCTCTTTCAGACATCACAAATGTAACAATATCAACGAACAACCTGGCAACATGATTTACTCAGTTCCCACATGGAGAAAATTGATGGACAAAATGTTAAAGCTCCCACTCAGAGGTAGCTGGGAGCATACTATTCAAGATGCATTTTGTCACATCGAAACCTCTTGATGTTTTTGAATATATATTTTTGGTGCTAAACTTAAAAATCCATTTTCTCTGTCATTTACCATTATTAAGTGGTACATAAATTTTGATATCAATTGTGCAATATGAGGCAGTAATAAAGTATGGTTTGGAAGAGCAGGGTGAGGCTAACTGGCAAGGGAGAGAGAAGTCAGTAAAGTCTTTGTTTTTGCATGTTGTGTCAATTGTCATTCTATATGTTGTGTGGCAAGGTGGTCTAGACCACATTTTTTTGTATTCAGTCATGCAATGAAACTGTCATATCTAGCCGACCATTCTGTCAGGGGTATTCCAAGAGTCATTTGGTAAACATTAAAGTTGTTCCTAATCCTATTTTTAAATGTTTTCTACTTTGTAGGTGGTGTGCATTACTTAAGTTCTCAGTGTGTGTCCCACAAGTGTGTCATTCATTGAAATAGTTTTTGTTATACATGTGTGGAACTAACATAAAACAGAGATGAAACTATTCCTCTTGATAAAAAAAAATGCGTTTGTTGGTTGTCAAGTAGGTGTTCAGAATAAGGCTTTTGTTGATTGCAATACATGCCAGATTTTCTACTGGTAGGATCCATGGATTGAATCATATGTCATTGGCAGTTCTCATGATTTGGAAACTTGATATAGTGGATAGAAAATTATCTTTAGAGCTAGAAACACTTAGGGGTCAAATTCTACCCCCGAAACACAATCACTATGAAACCCTGACCAAAATACTTAACTTCTCAATTCTCTGGGTAACTCTCATCAGAAATTCATTACACTAAGGAAATCAAAGGGTTAGTCTCATTGCTTAACAAACATATCAGAGATTACCTGCAAATCTAAACATACTCTGTAATGATTAAATCCACCATTAATGAATTCTAAGACTTGTTTTCTATCATGAAAAAAGATTTATACCCAAAATATAAGAAACTTTGTTTTTGGAAAAGAAGATGAGTCTAATGATTATGATTATAAAAGTGAAGCTTAGCATGATGATTTTGAGATCTCCCAAGGGGTGATACTCCATTTGAATCAATCTTTCTATTTCTAGATCTTTTCCACCATTCCCTCTCCTTCTTTATATTTCTCACATAGCACTGATTTTCTTACATTCCTTTGTTCCTGAATGTGACCATTTTACAGTTGAGGAAACTGAGGCAAATATAGGTTAAGTAACTTGCTCTGGGTTGTACAACTCATAAGTTTCTAAGGCTAAATTTTAACTCAAGTCTTCATGGCCCTAGGCCCAGCACTCTAGCCACTGTGCTACCTAGATGATAGTGAATTAGACCAACCTCTTTCTCCTAGCCCCTTTGCTTGGCAACCTTTATTTCTGATAATCAATCCTTGGTCATGGATGTGACCTTTTCCCAAGTGGGGAACTCTGTAACATTATCTTCCCATACTCAAGAGCTTGATCAGCTTCAGCCTGTGATATGAGGAAGGAGCCCCCAGTCTCAGCCTATGAATGGTTTACCTTGGCTAGAACCTTATATAACCTAGAATCCTAAAGAAGATGGATAACTGGTCATTACCAAGTCTCAAGTCCTTCTGTCCTTTGTTCCTTGTGCTAGTATACTCCCAGAGAGGGCATGAGAAGGGAAACTGTATGAAACAATGAAAAGAACACTGACCCCAAAAGTAGATGATGGACGTTCACATCTCCCCTCTGATACTTAACTATCTGTGTGCCTTTGGGCAAGTCAATTAACGTCCTTTGACCTCTGTTTCCTTGCCTGTAAAATTAGGCTGTTAGAATAGATGGCCTCTGAGGGCCTTATCAGTTTTAGAACAATTATCCTGTAATCCTATTACCAACTGCCTTTAACTGAGCTTATTGATGTTCAGTCATTTTTCAGTCATGTATGACTTTTCCTGACCCCATTTGGAGTTTTCTTGGCAAATATACTGTAATGATTTGCCATTTACTTCCCCAGCTGAAAGACTAAGGCATACAGAGGAGAAGTGACTTTCCCAAGGTCACACAGGTAGTAAGTGTCCGAGGCCAGATTTGAACCCAGGAAGATGAGTCTTCCTGATTCCAGGCCTGGCACTCTAACCACTGCACATAGCTGCCCTAACTGAGCTTGCTCACTGGTAGTCATTCACCTGTCCACCTTAAACATGAGAGACTTAGAGTAATGAAGATGCTGGTGTACTGCTGTCCCTGTCCCTATGAATGCAGTGAGCCCCCAATGGAGATAGATTTGGACTGGTGCATAAATATAATCCTCTCATAGTAACTTTGATATCTGGGGACTTATGTGACTTGCTATGTGTTCCTTCTGGTTCTCAAGACAAAGCCAACTGAATCACAACTCATTAAAGCCTGAAAGGTTGAAATAAGGGACACTTGCATGTCCTCAGTCACATTCAGGAACAAAGGAATATAAGAAAATCAGTGCTATGTGAGAAATACAAGCAAGGGAAGGGAATGATGGAAAAAGGGGGAGAGTTCCTTTGAGAGAATGGATTTTATTGTTTTGAGTGCACATTGTTTTTTTTTTTTCTCTCTCTTGCATATTTGAATTTCTGTGTACATTTTAAGGTCATACTAGGTTAGTGGATCATCCCTCAAACTCCATGCTTGTTTCGTAGGAGTGGCAGGGTCTGGTCATTAAAGAAGACAAAATCTTCTCTATTCCCTTCCTCCCAAGGAGCTGATTTGCTCAGGGCTGATGGGAGAAGGCTCTAGACCCACTCCACTGGCAACACCTGATGTATGGGCACATTTGAAGCTGCGGACAGAACCAGCCTTAATAACACTCCTCTTTACAAAGTGCTGGCTGTTAAATATTTATGAGGCAATGGTAAAGCAGCCCCTGCTGCTGCCTGGGAATGCACAAACACAGGGCTCTCAGGCAGCTTTGGCGAGGTGCACTGCAGAATGTGCAGATGGGTTCCTCTGCGCCAAGTCTTCTGTAGCCCTGGGGTGCTAAGACCAGGGCTTTTTGGAGCTACATCATCCTTTAAAGATGAGTGTTAGGCGGCGGCTAGGTGGTGCAGTGGATAAAACACTGGCCGTGGATTCAGGAGTACCTGAGTTCAAATCCGGCCTCAGACACTTGACACGTACTAGCTGTGTGACCCTGGGCAAGTCACTTAACCCCCATTGCCCTGCAAAAAAAAAAAAATCTTCTCTCAGAATTCTTCTTTGGGGGCAGCTAGGTGGTGCAGTGGATAGAGCACTGGCCCTGGAGTCAGGAGTACCTGAGTTCAAATCCGGCCTCAGACACTTAACACTTACTAGCTGTGTGACCCTTGGCAAGTCACTTAATCCCAATTTCCTCACTAAAAAAAATTAAAAAAAAAAAAAAAGGTGAGTGTTTACTGACCCTCTGCAACAGTGAAGCCAATGAGACCTGATAAAGGAAGATGGCACTGCCCCCAATATATTCATCTGCTTTGGGATCATAGATATAGTTCTCCAAGAAGCCTTAGAAACCATCTAGCTCAATCCGCTCATTTTATAGATGAGGAAACCAAGACCCAGAGAGTTGAAGATACTTGTCCAAGGTCACAGGTAGAAAGTGACAGATCCAGGGAACTAACTCAGAACCTTTGATTCCAAATCCAGTTCCTTCCTTCCTTCCTTCCTTCCTTCCTTCCTTCCTTCCTTCCTTCCTTCCTTCCTTCCTTCCTTCCTTCCTTCCTTCCTTCCTTCCTTCCTTCCTTCCTTCTTTCTTTCTTTCTTTCTTTCTTTCTTTCTTTCTTTCTTCTTCTCTTTCTTTTTATTTCTTTCTCTCTTTTCTCTTCCTTCCCTCCCTATATTGCTTGCCCAAGCAATCTCCTCAAAAACCTCCACTAACCCATTTAACATCTACTCTTTTTAATATTTCCCCCTACCTCCTCCTAATACTTTTCCCCCTTCCATTTAGTTTTATTTTCCCAAATTACTTGTAAATACAAATTTTTACATCAATTTTTTAAACTTGGAGTTCCAAATTCTCTTCCTCCCTCCCTTCCCCCATCCAAGAACTCAAGCAATTTAATATAATGTATACATGAGCAGTCATGCAAAACATTTCCACATTAGCCAGGTTGTGAAAGAAAACAGAGAAAAACAAAACTTCAGATAAAGGAACTACCAAAAAAAATTAGGCTTCAATCTGTATTCAGACACCATCAGTTCGCTCTCTGTAGATGGACTGCATTTTTCATAGGACATTCAGAGTTGTCTTGGATCATTGTGTTGCTGAAGATAAGCAAGTAATTCACAACAGATCATCTTACATTATTGCTCTTATATTGTATACAGTACATTTCACTTTCTATCAGTTTTTCTGGGTTTTTCTGATAACATCCTATTCATAATTTTTTTTATAGTAAACTACATTTGTATAGTACTTTAAAGAGAGATTTCCTTATAATAAATCCATGAGGTTGATTCTTGCAACAACAGTAATAGATAACATTTATATAGTACCTTATACCTGACAAATAATTTTCTTCACAATAGCCCAGAAAAGTAAGTACCATACATTTATCATCATCATCAATCAATTCTCACTATCATCATCAATCCATCCTCATCCTCATCTTCATCCAATCATCATCAATCCACCAATCAATCAGGCCTCATCATCTTATATTACTCTTACCTCTGCTTCAAATTTTTTTTCACAATTACTATTGTTAACTGTTGCCCTCCATCATATTCCCTTCCCCATGGTATTTACTTGATTTTCTAACTTATTTTGACCTATCCCTCCTCAATAGTGATTAGCTTCTTACTGCCCCCTCCTCCAATCTGCCCTCTCTTCTTTCACCCCTCCCTCCTTATCTACTTTCCTGCAGGGTTAGATAGATTACTCCACCTAATTGAGCCTGTATGTTATTCCCTCCTTGAGACAACTCTGATGAGATTAAGGTCTTTGAGTAAATTCTTGTTTTCATTTTGTTTGTTTGTCTTTGTAGGGCAATGAGGGTTAAGTGACTTGCCCAGGGCAACACAGCTAGTAAATGTCAAGTGTCTGAGGCTGGATTTGAACTCAGGTCTTCCTGAATCCAGGGTTGGTGCTTTATCCCCTGCAATACCTAGCTGCCCCTTGAGTCAATTCTGATGAGTGTAAGGCTAATTCACTGCCCTGCTCCTCCGCTATCTCTCCCCCCACTCCATAAGCCCTTTCCTGTTAATTTCATGTGAGATTTCACCAAATTCTACTTCTCTCCTTCCCCCTCCCCTAGTGCATTTCTCTCACCCTTAAATTTTACCCTAAAGATATCATCATGGGCCAGCTAGGTGACACAGTGAACAAAGCATTCGCCCTGGACCCAGGAGGACCCAAGCCCAAATCCAGACTCAGAAACAAGACACTCACCCACTGTGAAACCCACATGTCACCCAACTCCAACCAACCCACAAAAAAGATGAAAAAAATAAATGCTTTACAGATATCATCCCTTCATAATCTATTCCCACCTGTGCCCTCTGTCTGAATTTATTTCTATACTCTGCCCTAATACTGAGAAATTTCTTATGAGTTAGATGTATCATCTTCCCATTTAGAAATGTAAACAGTTTAACCTTTTAAGATCCCTCTTAATTTCTTTTTCCTGTTTACCTTTATATGCTTCTCTAGGGTCTTGTATTTGAAAGTCGAATTTTCTACTCAGTTCAAGTCTCTTCATCACAAATAACTGAAAGTCCTCTTTTTCATTGAAGTCCCATTTTTCCCCTGAAAGATTATAGTCAGATTTGCTGGATTAGTGATTCTTGGTTGTAATTCCAATTCTTTTGTCCTCTAAAATATCATATTCCATGCCCTCTGATCCTTTAATGTAAAAGCTGCTAGATATTGTGCTGATGTGTGTCAGCTGTTTTTGCAAGGAGATATTTCATATTGCCCTGTATTTTTTTTATTCATTTTTGGATTTGCTTTATTGTGTCTTGATTTCTCATAAAGTCATTAGCTTCTATTTGCTCAATCCTAATTTTTAAGCAGTGATTTTCTTCAGAGATCTTTTGTACCTCCTTTTCCATTTGGCCAATTTGGCTTTTCAAGCTATTGACTTTTTTCTCATGACCCTTCTGCATCACTCTCATTTCTCTTTCCATTCTCTCCTCCACCTCTCTTACTTTATCTTCAAAGTCCTTTTTGAGTGCCTCTATGACCTGAGACCAATTCATAATTTTCTTGGAAGCTTTGGTTGTAGGAGCCCTGACATTGCTATCTTCTTCTGAGGGTGCACCTCAATCTTCCTTGTCATGAAAGAAACTTTCTATGGTCCTCATCTTTGTCTTCTCATATTGCCTGTCTTTTACTTGACTTTTAACTCCTTCTTAAAGTGGGGCACTGTTTCCAGGCTGTACTGTCCCAAGCTTCAGGGGGACACAGATGGTATGATTTAAGGAGGAGCAGTTTCTTCATTTGCCTGGCCTGTTCTCTGGTCTGTAGATAACCCTTGGCCAACTTGCTAATTAACCAGGCAGCAAAACTTTGCATACTGTGGCTGTTAGCTCCAATGTGCCTGCACCTCTCCCCGACCTGGGCCATCACCACTCAAGCCTACTTTCTGGTTCCCAGCAGGAGTGAAACACCCAAGTTCCACCTCAGTGCCAGCAGAGACCCCTGTAATCTCCCTCTCAGTCAACTGCTCAGTCCTCTCACCAAACAGTGAGCTTAGCTCCAGAAGACACTGATGCTGTAACTGATTCAGAGGTTCCTGGGGTCTCTTTCTCTGGCAAAGCCTGCCTGTTTCTGGATCTCTGTCAGTGTGATTGCCAGGTCTTTCCCCAGCACAGTGTCCTCCCCCCCCACCTCCTGCTCACCTTCTAAGCTGTCTTTTGATGGAAAATTATCTGAGCCCATTCTTTTATGGGTTCTGATGCTCCAGGAATTGTCTTATGGCATTATTTGGAGGTTTTTTTGAGCAATTGTGTCATGAGTTCCAAAAGTTTACTGCCTGTCCTCCACCATCTCGGCTGTGCCCTGGAAATCCAACATCTACTCTTTCCATAATGATCCCCTCCCCAAACTTCTCTGTGTTCAGGATGTACTCTTCCCCAGTGACCTTCTTAGTCCTAATTTCTTCAGATTCCCCTCTCTTTTTTCAGTATCTCTTGGGTATTTCTTCCCTCAATACTCATAGGAAAGGGGTGACCTTTATGCACTGATACTGACAGAATTCCAGAGATTATCTTCTATCTAGCCTCTTTCTCTAATGAATAAGGAACTTTCCTCACTAGCTAGGTGCTGAAGGTAGGAATTTTACCTGGAATGCACTTATCTGCTTGAGAAACTCAAAGTATGGCAGTTTCTCCTCTACCAACTCTGTTATTAGATGTGTAACCTTGAGCCAGTCGCTTCTCTGGGCCTCATTCTTTTCTTGTAGAAAATGAACAATTTATACAAGATGTTCTCCCAAGACCCTTCTAGCTCCAAAATTTTATGAATTTTATTATTTGCTTCTAGAACTAGGTAGTGACCTTTTCCCAAATAATCTTGACTCAAATGGGGTTGGTGAAGTTACCACTTGTAAATTCTATTTGTTTGTTTTATTCGTGGGGCAATGAGAGTTAAGTGACTTGCCCAGGGTCACACAGCTAGTAAGTGTCAAGGGTCTGAGGCCAGATTTGAACTCAGGTAATCCTGAATCCAGGGCCAGTGCTCTATCCACTGCACCACCTAGCTGCCCCACTTGTAAATTTTAAAAACAAATTATAAACAATGTAATTCACATTGGAATATGTCATTGGACTCTATATAAATCACTTTATAAAATGCTTTCTTTGCCACCTTTTGACATAACAGATATAGGCCACAGGATTCCCATTTGAGAGAGGTGAAAACTGAGCCTAAGACAAGAAAAATAAAAGGGGATTAAGAATTTTTTTAGTGCCTACTATGTGCCAAGCTCTGTGCTGAACTCTTTTACAAATATTACCTCATTTGATCCTCACAATAACTCTGTGAGATAGGCACTATTATTATCCCCATTTTAGAATTGAAGAAACTGAGGCAAAGCAGTGGTAAGTGATTTGTCCAGGGTCACACAGCTGAGGCCAGATTTGAATTTAGGTTTTCCTGCTGCTAGGACCAGGGTTCTACCCACTGTACCACAAGCTGTATTACTGGCAAATGACTTTCTCTTGGTCTCACTGCTATTAAGGGACAAAATTGAGATTTGAATCCAGATATCTTAGTTCTAAGTCCAGCATTCATGCCATTACACCATCTAATTTTCTGTCCTGATGTTGCCACTCAAAACTGATGATTTCATATGCAGAATTTGCCCTGCTAGCTGGTAGCAGTACTGAGCTAGCCGTACATTATAATTTAAGGTAGACGATAAAAGACTCTTAACCCTCAGTTGTCTCCCAACTGGTTGTCCAACATGCATGAAAGCCCTCTTCCCTTTTTTCTTTAAGCTATTCCTTTGGGTTAAATAGGTATCTCCAGAAGGCTCCTGTTAAAATGCAAATTAGTCACTTAGAAAGGATAAAACATTAAGCTATTCCTGATGACATATTAGCTGGGAATGGCATTCAGTTTGGCAAACATTTGATGAGTTTCTTTCAGGTTCAGTTACCTTGAAAAATAGAGTCGAGTACTGAGAGAATGAGATTTGAGGCCAGGGAAAAATCCGAAGTATGGGATATTTAGAGAAGTAGGTAGAGTTAGGACATAGAGGCAGCTAGGTGGCACAGTAGGTACAGTATGGGACTTGGAGTCAGGAAGATGAGAATTCAAATCCTGCCTCAGATGCTACTTATGTTTCTCTGGGAAAGTTATTTCACCTTTCTGCACCTTAGCTTCCTCATCTATGAAATGGAGATAATAATAGCACCTACCTCTCAGTGTTTAGAGGATCAAATGAGTTAATGTATATAAAGTGTTTTGCAATTCTTTTCTATTTAAGTTCTACTTATAATATTATCACCATTCAACAGGCAGCATAGATTTCTGGAAAGGAACTATTCAGAGTAGAGCAAAGGGCACTGAAAAGGAAGGGAGGAAGGAAGGGTTGTGGTTCTATTATAACTTAAAGAGATTTCCAAAGACAAACTGCTAGCTACAGATAAGCCCTGCCCTTTTTCTGGGAACTATATGACAGGGGTCAATCAATAAATCACCAAGTCTTTATTAAATATCTACTATGTGATAGGTACTGGAAATACAAAAAAAAATGCAAACGTAATAGTCCCTGAATTCAAGGAGCTTATATCCAGGTAGTTACATGCTCGTTCATAAGTATTTCTAAGTTGTATATGAAATAAGTATAAGAGAGGGAGGTACTATCAGCTGGGAAATAATTAAAAGCCCAATGTAGAAGGCAAAAAGGGAACTAAACAGTGAAGGAAATTAGGGATTACACAAGGCAGAGAGAGTAAGGAAGTTGATTCAGGTGTGAATGCTCCAGACAGCTAATGCAGAGGCTTATGGAAAGGAAATGGAATGTCATGTGTGAGAAATGACAAGAAGCCCAGTTTGAGTGGATCATAGAGTGAAAGAAGAGAAGTAATGACTGAGAAGGCTGGAAAGCTAGGTTCAGGCCAGGTCCTGACAGGCATTAAAAAACGACAGAGGAGTTTGCATTTTATCCTGGAGGAAATAGGGAGCCAATGATATTTATTAAGCGGGGGAGTGTCATGGTCACGTCTATACTTTAAGAATTTCAAAGTAGTAACTGGGTGCTTCTTGAGAACAGAAATTGTGTTTTGTTTGTTTTTCATTTGTTTATTTGTTTTCCTTTCTTTGTACTCCCTGTACTTAGCATAGTGCCTGGCACAGCTGGTATTTAATAAATGCTTATTTATGACTTCTAGGATGGACTGGAGAAGGGAAATGTTTGAGCCTAAGCATTAGAATGTGACAAGAACTGATCTTTTCAGCCACATGAACTGAGAAAGCTGTGCTTAGAGAGAGAATCTCTTCAATCAAGTAAATATGGAAGAGACTAGGGATGTTCTTGGGATGAACTTGCCCCTGCCAACCCCACTTCACTTCTTTCCAGAAGTCCCCTTCCTAAAGTTAACAGACAGATTCCCTCTTCACCCCACAAGGATTCTCTAATTTTGGACTGAGGGGAGTTGTAAGCAAAGCCTGGCTAGATCTCAAAAGAGGGTGAGGCTGATTGTTAACTATTCTATTTAACATGTGTGTGTACGTGTGTGTTTTGTGTTTGTTTTCTGAACACCACTCACAGACGGTAGGAGAAGGAGACAGAGAGAGGGAGAGTTCTATCAGTGGGGTCTTCTAAATATTGTTTTTAATACATCACTGAAATATATATATATGTATATATATATGTATATACATATCTATCCATCCATCCATATATATATATATGTATATATATACATACATATATATATACATACATATATATATCACCTTCCTTTCCAAAGAGACAATAGATTTCATTCTCTCTTATTCATTTTAGTGACACCATCAAGTTTTGTCCATTTCCTGTGTTTAAATTTAGAATCAGATTTCCATTTGTGTGTACAGGTAGGGGGTTCTAGTGGACCACAGACAAAACCACATGACTCATCAGTGGGATACTGTTGCTCACAAGACAGGTTCTGTGTTGGGATATAATAACAAGGAAATTGCAGGTTGAAAATGGGAGTTAATTAACCCTCTCATTATGATCAGCATGGTTTAGCATTTTGAATTCTAGATGTGGCTTTATTCGGCTAGGCATCCTAACTGACATTTCAGAGTTATCGCTGACAATCAGAATTTTTAAAAGCTGGCTACTTAGAGGCCTAATGGCATTTCCTTGTAGTCCTTATGCAACATTATGTTCTGAGGCACTTATCAAAAAGTATTGTATATTATATCTTCCTATGTATGTGTCTTACCTTCCTACTAGGCTATATGTTCCTTGAGGACAAAGAGCTAGACTTATAGAAACTTCATATCTTTGCTATCATCATGGCATACTGCTCTGTACATCCTAAGTCCTTAATAGAATCATAGTCATAGATTTAGAACTTGATTCTCTGGGTTTTCCTGACCTTCCTCTCTCTTGGTTCTTGTTTTATGTGTTCAGTTACTCTTTCTCAATGTCTTTTGCCAAGGTCATCATCATGACTTATGTCCTGGGTCTACTTAACTTTCCTCTATATACTCTTTTACTTAGTGACCTCAACAACTCCCATGGGCTCAATAATAATTTCTATGCAAATGATTCCCACATCTATATACCTAGCCCTTTTCTTTCCCCTGGGCTATAGTACTGCACCTCCAACTTCCTATTGAACATTCTGAACTGGATATCCCATGTGCCTCTCAAATTCACCATATCTAAAAATAGAATTCATTATCTTTCTCCCGAAACCCACCTCACTTCGACATTTCTCTGTTTCGATCTCATCCCACATATCCTATTAATTGCTAAATATTATTGTTTCTACCTCCAAATATGTGTCTTTCTATTCAAACAGCCACTAACTACTCTTGTCCAGACCCTCATCATCCCTTTCTTGAACTCTTACTACAACAGCTTACTGGAATGAACTCCATCTTTACCTCAACCTTTATGGGATCCCTGGTTTCCTCCAAGATTGAGCTCAAGCATTATCTTCATTCATCCTGAGACCTTTCCTGAACCTCCCAGCTGCTAGTGCCTTCTTCCCAAGATTAATTTATACCCATGCCATATGTCTGTTGAATCTACCTATATGAGTACATGTCTTTTTTCATTGGAATGATAGGTCCTTGAAGATAAGGCCTGTTTTCATTTTTGTTCCTATATCCTTGGTATCTATCATAGTACCTACAGCACCTAGCACATAATTATTTTTGTTGTTCTATTGTGTCTGATTCTTTGTGACCCCATGGACTGTAGCATGCCAGGTCCTTCCATCCTCCACTATCTCTTGAAGTCTGTCCAAGTTCATGTTCATGGTTTCCCTAACAGTAGCTATCCATCTCATCCTGTGCCATCTCCTTTTCCTTTTGCCTTCAATCTTTCCCAGCATAAGGTTTTTTTTTTTTTTCCTAATGAGTCCTATCTTCTCATTATGTGGCCAAAATATCTGAGCTTCAACTTCAGTATTTCACCTTTCAGTGAAGAGTCTAAATTAATTTTTTCAAGTATTGACTGATTTTATCTCTTTGTTGCCCAGGAAAGTCTCAAAAATCTTCCATAGCACCACAATTTGAAAGTGTCATTTCTATGGCATTCAATTTTCCTTATAGTTCAACTCTCACAGCCATACATTGCTACTATAAAACAAAAACAAAAACAACCAAAACCAAAAAACTATAGCTTTGACTATATAGACCATTGTAAGCAAGGTGATGTTTCTGCTTTTTAGTATGATGTCTAGATTTGACACAACTTTCCTTCCAAGGACAAGAGTCTTTTAATTGCATGGCTGCATTCTCAATCTGTAGTTATCTTTGAACCCAAGAATATAAAATCTGACACTGCTTCCATTTCTTCTCCTTCTATTTTCCAGGAAGTGATGGGATCAGTTGCCAAGATCTAAGTTTTTTGATGTTAAGCTTCAAGCCAGCTTTGACACTCTCCTCTTCCACCTTCATCAAGAGGCTTCTTAATTCTCCTTCACTTTCTGCCATCAGAGTGATATCATCTGCATATTGGAGATTGTTGATATTTCTCCTGGCAACCTTAGGTATTTTTTTGCGGGGTAATGGGGGTTAAGTGACTTGCCCAGGGTCACACAGCTAGTAAGTGTCAAGTGTTTGCGGCTGGATTTGAACTCAGGTCCTCCCGAATCCAGGGTCACTGCGTTATCCACCAACCCAGCTAGTTGCCTCCTAAGTTCTCTTTCTATCAGTGAATAGAACATACTTCCCCCTTAAATGTTTGTTGTATCATATTTACTATATTTCCAGGCAGTGGGCTGATAGTAATTATCAAACAGGCAGGATGTAAATTTGGATGGCTTGTTCCTACTCCACTTTGAAAGCCAACATGCCTAGCTATGGCCTATGTTTATCTATGTTATCTAAATGGCATCTCCTGCATCATTTCTCTCTCCCTCTGCCCACAGATAAACCCAGTGTAAGGCATGGCTCAGGATAAGAGAAACAAAAACCTTCAAGGTAAAAGGGCTATATAAATGCAAGGCATTATTATTGGTAATGATGCTGATGATTATAATCAAGCACACTGGCACATGTCCACATGCCGAGGGTTTCAAAGTAATCAGATATTTGAGCTGAAAATAAAGTAGCAACAACGGCATGTCAACAAAATGACTCTCGTTTCTCCTTGGTTACCATTTTGTCAAGCGTCCATGAGAGTTTATGGCTTGTTCAGAGCACTGAAGGTGTGAGACCTTTGGTTGGCAAGCAGCATGTTCTCCAGTTTTGGAGGAGATGGGTCAGTTAGAGCCAAGAGACAATTGGCAGGAGGCTGGGGAAAAGGTTAGACAATCACAACATGGAGTGTGAAAGGTCCTAAGTTTTGCTACTGAACTGCTAGCTGTGTGAATGAGTCACTTAATGTTTCTGATCTTCAGCTTCTTCATCTCTAAAGTCAGATTAATTAATACTAGCTGAGTACCTACCTTACAGGGTTGTCATATGGTTCTAATGAGATAATCCACGTAAAGTGATTCGCAGACTTTACAATGCTGTATAAATGTCTACCGGTGTGACTTTGGACAAATGGTTTTCTCCCTTTGCCCCATAGTTTTTCCTTCTGTAAAATGAGAAGATCTCTAAGGCACCCTCCAGCTCTAAGAATTTGTTGGTGGATGTAGGCTGCATTAATGGATGTACTTAGCATGAGTAGACATTTTTGGTGGGTACTCATTTTGGTGAGTGTCCCAGCAATGATGATACATAGTGAGTATGGTATCATTTATGTGCCCAGATTGATATAAATATGGATATGCCTATTTGACTTGGGCAGGAGAAGTAGGATGGTTTGACAGCCCCTTGCTGAGACACAGCAGTTTCCATCATAGGCAAGGCCTGAATTGCTGAGTGCAACCCTGATGGACTATGGGGAGAGGAAACAGCAGCAAGGCAAAATGCAGATGCATTGGAGATGTTCGCTTGACAGACTGAAGCCTGTTTGTCATACAGGCTGTCAACAATCAGCCTTTTAAATAGGAGCTTTCTATAGGACATTACATAAGCTGCCGACTCACAATAGCCACTGCTGAATGGAACAGGGAGGCTTCACAGATGAGAAACAGGGCTCTGAGATGGAGGACAAGCTGCTATTCTTTCTTGTAATAGATTCAGCACCTCCTGCATTGCCATGCTTGAACACACAACAAGGGAACAGAGACGCCTGCTCTTTAAGGGACGTGTCAATCAAGTGAGGAGAGCTAATAACAACAAAGTTAGGAGGAGAACAGGGGAAAAGGAAGCTAGCCTTTTACATGAGTGGGAGGATCCAGAAATGGCAGGCAGTGGTGTAATGGAGGGGCAGGAACACTGTGCTGGGTATAAAGAGTATTGGGTCCTAGAACCAGCTGTGCCACTAAAGAAAAAACTGTAGCTACGAGGAAAATCCCCATAATAAAAATATATGACATATATATATATATATATAACATATGTAACACATATATTATATAAAAATATAATAACATGATAAAAGCTCTTGTGTTCATTGTGATTCATGGTTTCCTACATATTACCTTATATAGTCCATACAACAACCCTGTAGAATAGTTACTATTACTATTCATATTCTTGCAGATGAAGAAATTGAGGTTTAGAGATGTGAAGTGATTTGTCCAAGGTCACACAACTAATAAGTCATAACACAGTAGGTTCATGGGTCCAAAGACAGAAGGTACATCATGGTCCATCTAGTACAACATTCTCCTTTAAGAGATGAAGAAACTGAGACCTGGGGAGACTAAGTGACTGCCCAAGGTCACACAAGGTACACAGTATGTAGCAGAGCTAGAACTCAACTTTGAATCAGGTGACACCAAGTTCAGGAGTCCAAGTTGAGTCTTCTTTACACTGTACCAAGGTAAAAATGGAAATTGAGATTTCATTCTCACCCTTTACATCTCTGTTTACCTAGTGTATGCTGATCCTACTTGCAGAAGTAGGTGGTATATTGGTTATAGTACTAGACTTGGAGTCAAATGCAAATTCTGCTTTAGATACTACCTGTGTAACTCTGGGTACATAACTAAAAGTCTCCCAAACTCAATTTCTTCACTTTTAAAATGGGAATATAATAGTACCTATCTATATAGCAGGGCTGTTATGAGAATCACATGATATGTAAACATTATAATTCTGTATGTATAACGTTAGCTATTTTCACCATTGGGATGATTATTATTACCACAGACGTAATGTCCAACATTCAGATCAATAGTCTTCTTTTGGGAAGATAATGTAAGTGGCAATTTAGGGGAATATAATCCTACCTGGGATTGTACAGGGCATAGTTTCATATAGGGATGGGGATAGGGATTGAAGCTCTGATTTCATTGGTATAGGGAACCTCTAGTGAACAAATTCCCCTACCAATTCATATCAACACATTTTCTGCACCTTTCTAGGCTTCGAGACTTTCCTGAATACTAAGAGAATAAGTGACTTAACCAGTATCACTCAACCAGCATATGTGAAAGATGGCACTTGAACTCAGTTCTACCTGGCTCCTAGGTCAGCTACTTATCCTCCATGCCTCTTAAATTTTCACATACTATATGACAGAAAATAGCATGTGTTTCTAATACCTTTCCCCAAGACAATATTAGATAAGCCTTCAAGGCATGAGATAATCTTCTATTAGATGCTTCAAGAGGAGCAAGATTGAGTCAAGTTCACTTAGTCTGGACCCAACATTTTTTTTCAACTAGGCATACTCTGTTTTACATAGCACCTATGTTTCTAAAGAAGAGAACATAGTTTGAGTTTCTATAAAACGAATAACTTTAAATGCCATTTCGAAGCTAGACAACTGCCAAGTACTAAAGCTTATTCTTGCTGATTAGTTCCCTCTTCCTGATGGACTGACCTCTTTCTGCCAGGTCTTATCTTTGATCTGAGATCAGTTCTTCCTCTTTTTGTTGATGGCTTCAGTTGTCAAGGCTGCTTGATAGCCTGCCATAATCTGCTTTCCTCAACACAATTTTAATTCTAGAAAGTCTGACATAAATCGAGTGCTTTCCTATACCATTCTCGCCAGGCAAGTTCTTTATCATACACTCCACACCTTCTGCCCCAAATGGAAGAGGTCTACTTCTCTGACCATAGGCCTGAAAAAGAAATGTTTTTGTTCTTTGACTCCCTTGGGGGGAAAAATGCCCTTTCTGTTATGGCTTCCTATGTTATCTTCCTGCCTGGCTTTTGATTGATTCATTTATCTTCTCATGTAGATGCAGAAGAGGTAAAAAAACATAGTGGAAAGACCTTTATATTTGGAGTTAGAAGATGTGTCTGGACCTTTGTCCTGCTATCTATACATGTGGCCTCCTTTAAAGATGCCCCAACTTATTTAAATAATGTGTTAACAGTGAAAAATATGAAACAGATAAAGGAACTGGCATTGACTCTATCATCATAAAGCAGTTGCCACCATGACAAGGCCAAAGAAGCCTAGAAACCATCTCAGTTAGCAAATATTTTATATGCTTTCCAAGAAGTGATACATGACAACCCTAGCTTAGGATAGAAACTCATTTTCAAAATCTTTTAAGATAGGCATTATTGCCTCATAAATCAGAACGAAATGTTGGAGGAAAAAAGATTTGCAGAAAATTTGTCAATTAAGCCAGATCATCAGAGGAACATTTAAAATTGAAACTGGAAGGAGAATAACAAACATGCAAAAAATAGAAAAGATCTATCAAAATTTCTATGACAAACTATTTTCTACATCAATGACAGTGGAGTTACTACACTGGATTAAAATGTGTTACACAAAGAAGTAGAAATGACTCCAAATAAAACAAGGAATGAACAAATGAAATAGATCAAATATCCAGAGCAGTATTGGACTGGAGGTGTTGCAATGTTAAAAGTAGGGAGGGATCAATCCCTCTCTATCTGAAAAAGAGGGAAGATGTTGAAAGATTGGCGAGGAAAAAATGGCTATTTTTACTAAAGGAAAAAGGCAGTTGAGAAGATATCAAAAACTACTATCCCATATCCTGACTTTTTCACCTCTAAAATCTTTATGGAAATAATTTACACATTTATGGAGGAGTCCTGTGGTGAAAATAGGAGAAGGAAACTGGCAGGCTATCACAAATGATTTTCTACAGTAGACCCCATCTTTACAGTCTCACAATTGACGGAAAGGTGCAGAGAATACTAGATACCACTGTGGTTCATGTTTGTTGACTATGCAAAAAAAGCATCATGTTTGGTGAAGCAAAATGTCCCCTTAACAACTTTCCATCAACAAGATATCTTCCATGAAGACGTCAAAATCATACAATTCCTTAAAAGATGTAACAGAGATAATGTTGTACAATGATTCTTCAATTATTAGCACCAAATAAAATAGGTGAATTCATTCATTCTTAAATTTAAGTCACACTTAATTAAGCACCTTCTTTAGTTTAAGCACATACCAAGTCTGAGGGGGAACCAAAGACCAAAATAAAAGTTCTTGACCTCAAGAAGCTTACCTTGTATTAGGGAATGAGGAAAATATGTGCATGGAGAAGTAAATAAGTTTGAAGAGGGAGTATTAACAATTGAGTGAATCCAGAAAGATATCTTATAGGAAGAGGCACTTGAGCAGGACCTTTAAGGGTTTTAGGGATTCCAAGAGAAGGAGTTATGGATGGAGAGCATTCTAAAATTAGAGTTAAGATTTTTAAAGGCATGGAGACAGGAACTGGAATACTATTTTTTTTTTGCAGGGCAATAGGGGTTAAGTGACTTGCCCAGGGTCACACAGCTAGTAAGTGTCAAGTGTCTGAGGCCAGATTTGAACTCAGGTACTCCTGAATCCAGGGCCAGTGCTTTATCCACTGCACCACCTAGCTGCCCATGGAACTGGAATACTATTTATGGGAACAAGTAAGTTGGCCATTTTGGCTGGCAAGTAGACCGTTTATTTTATTAATTATCATTATTTTATAGTTCAATGAGAGTTAAATGATTTGGCCAGGGTCCCACAGCTAGTAACTGTTAAGTGTCTGAGGCCACATTTGAACTCAGGTCCTTCTGAATCCAGGTCCTGTGCTTTATCCACTGTGCCATATAGCTGCTCCTAGTACACTGTTTAAGGTAGAAGAGGGTGTAATCATTCTGGAAATGCAGATCATGAAATGTTTTAAATTGAAGACAGATAGATTTGCATTTTAACCTGGTATCAACAGAAATCTACCAAAGATTATGGAATAGGGAAGTCATTGTCAGATCTGTGCTTTGGAGTATTAATTTTGTACATACGTGAAATACTAATCAAGTAGAGTAGAGACAACACAGGGAGACCAATTAGGAAGCTACTGTAACAGTTTTGGTGAGAAGTGATAAGGGCATGAACTAGGATAGTGTCCATATGAATGGAAAGAAGAATAAATTCTACAGAAGTTGTGGAGGAAGAATTGACAACATGTTGCAATATCTGTGCTTGATATTTGACATCATTTGTGATATCAAGCACAAAGCCCAAACTGAAGACTGACTCCATATAGATAATGAGGGTCTTCAAATTCTATTCTATATGGAAATCCTTCTATTGATAGAATTGAGCCTTGTAACCTTGAAGAACTTATTAAACAAGAGCCATAATCACTCAAAAGAGTTCAGACAAACTACGTAGGAAAAACTAAGTGGATGAATAATTCCTATTGTTCAAACCATGATATGCAATTGGGTGGATACATGATGGAGTTGGTTGTTGAATACATCTATCTTTATCAGATACCAGAGATGTATCATGAACTTGGCCCAGAATGGAAAAGGAGAAAGGGAACAACTGAATTGCTTTTACAAATTCATGCATTGCAAACTTTACCCTCAAACAAAGTTTCATTTTTTTATATCAGAAACCTGCTATGCTATACTGCTATACAACTGTGAATCATGGAATGTCACAATTTCCTATGAATCAAAATAGCAGGTCAATGAAAGGCTGATGTCCAGAGGAGACATTGGAAGTAAAGTATAGCATTTTGACTATGATGCATTATGTGCAAACAGCAATGAGGAATACACCATCAAATTGCTAAGATCATAGAACTGGAAGATCATCTAATTCAATTCATAAAATTAATGGATGAGGTAACAAAAGCCCAGAGAATTTCAGTAATTTGCCAAAAGTCGTATAGGTAGGAAGTGGTAGAAGCAGGAATCTAATGCAGGTGCTTAGACGCCAATTCCATTTCTTTTTCCTCTGTTCCACAACTGGAAACAAAGTTGGGCTGGTGATATGAAGAATTTTAGAGATAACAATCTTTATGCTGTCTTGGTATCTATATGATATCAAGCCATTTCAAGGAAGGCCTTTAAGCACAGTGGGCACACATTCTCTGGAGGATTTACAGGAGTTCACATACAAGAGTTGCACAATATGAGGAGGTATAGACAGGTGGCCATTTATACCATTGAAGGGAATACTCACATCATTGACATCAAAGATATATTGAAAAATTGAAATGCTCTTGTATAAGTCATACAAAATCTTTGCTCTATTTGGGCCTCAATTCCCTCATCCGTAAAATGAGCTGGATTGTTTTTACAAGTCCCTTATAAGTTCCACCTATAAAATCTGTGGTCCTATGATATTAATGCTTTTGATTAGACTTTGTCTGTCTATTTCCTTCTTCCTTTTCCTTCCCCTCTTCTTTTTTATTTTCCTTTCCTGTATTTTCCTCTATCTTTTTCTCCTCTAGCCCATCCTCTCTATTTCTAGTTGGCTTACCCAAAGCATATCTTCAAGCTTTATCATAACTGATCTGGTTTTATGCTGAGTTTGCCTCTTCCATTTATTTTCCTACACTGGCATTTGGGCCATGATCCTCCCCAGAGTATGTGGAAGCTCCTGGTTCACAGTTGATTTGAACAGCTATCTTAGTGCCAATGAATACTGGAATAGAATTTTTAAAAAATTAAGTGCTTACTATATACTATTTACCAAGTACTGTGTTAAGTACTGAGGATATAAATAGATCCTGAGCAACTAGGTGACATAGTGGGTAGCATGCCAAGCCTGGAGTCAGAAAGACCCTTCTTCACAAGTTCAAATCTACATTTACTAGCTGTGTAATCCCTGAGCAAGTCACTTAACCCTGTTTGCCTCAGTTTCCTCATCTGGAAAATGAGTTGAAGGAAAAGACAAATAACTCCAGTATCCTTGTCAAAAGAATACATCTATCTCAAATAATATAGAGAATCCCAAATGGTTTCACGAAGAGTTGGACATGACTAAAAATGGCTGAACAATGACATATAAATAAATGAAAGCAATCTTTGCTTTCAAAGATCTAATTCTAATTATGGGAGATGATACACATAAAGGACTTTTCAGCTTTATGGCAGATGGAAATTCTATGTTGTACTTAGAGTTCAGAAGGCAATGGCAGGGTCCTGACCAATGATTATTGCAAAGGGGATAGTGGACACAAGGGCTGTAAAGGAGTAAGGCTGTGGGTTAGCTCAGACACAGGTATGTGTATATAGATACATGTGTGTGTGTGTGTGTATATATATATATATATATATATATATATATATATGTGTGTGTGTGTGTGTGTGTATATATATGTATATGTATGTATAAATACACGTGGGGGGTGTTGGAAGGAGTGGTAGTGGTGGAGGGTGGTTAGCATTCACATGAGAGTGATCATCTAGCAATTAACTGGGAACTGGGAAATGAGAGTTGGGATAAGGTCCTTACCTCCCTGAACATCTGTCCTTGAATCAGGTGCTTCAATCCCCTCTCCATTGTCACAATTTTGCCATTTGGCCCATGATCCAAGCATCCTCCCAAGTTCCTATCAATGTCAAAGGATTTATTTACTGAGTTCAAGCTTTTAACCAAAATACATGTATAAAAGATAGCTCATATTATGGTCATAATGTTTATTATATTTATAAGTCCCTCCCAGTTCTAAATTCTTTGGCCCTAACATATTAATGTTTTGGCCTAGAAAGTTCTTTCTCTGTTTCCTTCTCCCTTTTCTTTTTTCTCTTCCATTCCTTTCTTCTTCCTCCTCATCCCCTTTCTGTCTTTTCTTCTTCTAGCTCACCCTATTTCCATGTTTATTTCAATGTAGCAGATCTTTATTGCTTTCAGTGGACAGGGAGCTTCACTAGTCTTTCTTTTCTTTCTTTCTTTCTTTTTTTTTTGGTGAGGCAATTGGAGTTAAGTGACTTGCTCAGGGTCACACAGCTAGTAAGTGTCAAGTGTCTGAGGCTGGATTTGAACTCAGGTCCTACTGAATCCAGGGCCGGTGCTCTATCCACTGTGCCACCTATCTGCCCCCACTAGTCTTTCATCAAACAAGGTACCCATCCTCACAGAACTGCCACTCTAGGAAGGATTGTAAGAACATGAGTAGAAACCAACTTGTGTTCATTTATGCCTCTTACATTGCCTAAGCTTTTGTCAAAGCTTATATCAGGTGCCACTCTAATGAGAAGTGTTTCCTGATTTTCTGTCTCCCCCAACCCTAATGGTTAGTGTTCTTCTCTCTCCTCAAACTACCTTGTATTTATGTACCTGTGCACTTATTGTATCTGCACAGTAGAGTATAAACTCCTCAAGGACAGGGACCATTTCATTTTTTGTCTATACCCCCAGCACTTAATACAGTTCCTGATGTATGGCAGGGTTTTAAGAGGTACTTATCATTACAACATAAGGACATTTTCCTTTTTGTCTTTGTATACCTAGTGTCTTGCCCATAGTAGGTACTTAATATATGTCTATTAAATTCAATTAAAATAGTCATAGCACAAAATATTACATGATGATAATACATGAGGGGGTTAGAGCAAAGGACCATGTGAAATCACTGGGGAAAATGTTGTTCTTGACTAGGGAGATGAGGGAAGTCTCAGTGGGAGATGTAGTACATTATGTGAACATTAAATCACAGATAGAGATTCACTTGGAAGATGGGGAACTATACTCTAGCCTTAACAAACAGCAAAGGCAGATAGAGGGGAATATGCAACACATGGACAGGGAATTGCAGTGTAGTATTCTTAGAGATGGGAGGCACCAGAAAAGTCTAGAAATAGAATCTTCCCTCCCTGCATTACCATAAGGGAGGTCCAGGTATAACAGAATGTCCAAAGCCAAATATTGTGATATGAACTGCATTTGCAAAGGCAGGACCAAAGGGATGAAGGCTACTTTCCGCTTGATCCTAGGGAGCCCTTGGGCCTGTGCCCTGTGCATGGCAATATGAACAGAGCCTCATTTAGACCTTGGACTTCCCTAGACTGGGCTTGTGTTTGTTTACCCTTTTCCTCAGGTTTTTCTTCTTGCCTGCTGATCATCCAACTATCTCAATGTTTGGGTGCAATATGGAGATGTTGAGAAATACTAATAAGGGGGAAGAAATCATAGGTGCCAGAATAGGGGGGGGGTCTGCAGCTGGTAGTTTGCCTAATAATCACCAGGATTGATTCAATTGTGCACCTGAGAGATCACTTCTGGGGCCCAGGGTGGATAATGGGGAAAAGGGGGTCAGATGTGGGCAAGCTGGGGGTGTTACAAATAGAAGGGGGGAGAAAACAGAAAAGAAATTACTTGCAACTTCAGGATTGATGTCAGCTCTGCTGTGGGAGTGCAGCCAGGGAGGAAGGAAAGGAGGATCTTAGCAGAGAGAAGCAGGTGGAGCTTCCAAATCCAGGGCAGGATGATCAGTGACAGCAAGAATGCCCTCAGGTTCCTATTACGAAGTGACAAACCCATCAGACTCTGGTACAGGCAGAAGGCTTTGCCTTCGTTCCTTGATTAGCTAACTCTGCTGAAGCCATTCCTTTCTGAGCACAGAGGAGGAGGGAGCTGAACCTGAGAAGGAGGTGGATAGAGATAGCAAGATAGTGAACAGTTGGTGCCTGAAGGCCAAGAGGGGAAAAATGAAAGGAAGAAATAAAGCACTCACTTCTGGCAGCTATTCAAGCCTCGGAGAATGCCCTGACCTCCCTGAGCTCACTTGGGAGAATCTCCAGAATCTCCAGATTCTGGTCAACTGGGCAAACTCCCACTCCTAAATGAGCACCAGCTGGGTGGTTTAGCGGATAGACTGTATGATTTTGATTGAGGAAGACCCAAATTCAAATTCAGTCTCATTTACGGACTAGCTGTATAATACTGGGGAAGTCATATAACTGGTTTGTGTCTCAATTTTCACATCTGTTAAAGGAAGGGGTTGGGCTCAGTGGCCTCAAAGTTCCCCTCTAAGCTCCAAATCAATAATCTGATAATATGCCTGATCAGTAACTCACTAGTTTGCCTTCATCTGACACTTTTTCCAGACTACTCAGAGAATTCTAGAACCACAGAGCTGGCTAGAAGGGATATGAGACATCATCTGGTCCAGCCATATTGTTTTAGTGATGCAAAAGCCTAGACCACCTGAGATTGAGATTGGTTCAAGGTCACATTACTAATTAGTAGCAGGGCAAAGACTAGACCCTACTTATCCTGATTCCCAAGCTAGTGGTCTTTCCATTGGTCTCCATCTTTCCAACCTGCAAGCAATCAGACAAATACATTGATGTAAACACTTGGAAAATAGAAACACTGCACAAAAATCATAAGATAACTTTAAAAACTAATAGTAATTGGTACTGCCATTACTCTATGATATTCCTGAGAAGGCAGGATTTAGTATTAGTACTGAAAAACCAGGACCTTCTATGGGCTATTGGGGATGACTTCCACAGAATTCAGAATTACCTTGTAAATTACTATCCAGGTGCCAGGTTGTAAACTAAGGGTAGTGAACACTGAGTTGTACCTACAGCAGGATTTAGAATGGCTACAAGGAAGAAACTTCTTGAAATTTTTCCTTAAAGTACAGGTTTTCAAAGCATTTACCTATATTATCTCATTACCTTTAAAACAACACTCCGATGTAGGTGCTATTATTACCCTCATTTTAAATATGAGGAAATTGAGGCACACAAAAGCTAAGTCACTTACTCAGGGTCCGACATCTAGGAAGTGTCCGAAGCAGAATTTGAACTCAGAACTTCCTGATTTCAGGTCTAGAGCTCTATCCACCCAATGACCTTGCTGCTTCCTTTTTCCCCTCCTCCCAGTCATCACCAAACTAAAGGGTGAATCCTTATAAAACTACTAGTACAGTAGGAATAGCCCTTTCCTGAGAAAGGAGCACTATTTATTGAGCTCCGTGATGTATACAGTCTGTGCTAGATATCTAAGGGAATCACCAGGGGTTCATTGAAGAAACCATAGATTAGAAGTCAGAAGTTTAGCTCTTATTATTACTTGTGTGAACTAATCATTTCTCTGGGCTTCATTTTGCTCATCTATAAAATGAGAGGATTTATTCTAAACCATGCAATCCAATAGGAGATGCATATGTGCCCTCAAGGATCCCATAATCTAAATGGGAAGAGAAAATCAACATAGAAGACAATTACAAACGAGTATGAATGCTGTGCACTTAGAATACCAATTTTGGCCTTGAAGATGAAACGAGAAGATATGTCTCCCCCTCCCTTTTTGGCAATGATGGGCAACCATGTATATGGAGTTGGTTGATGTGTCAGTTACTTTTGCTGAAATGCTTCCCACATATTCCTTTTTTAATTATTTGCAATAATAATAATAATAATAATAGCACTTATATAGTGCTTTAAGGTTTTGCAGAGCGCTTTCCAAAAATCTCATTTTATCCTATTACAAGGATTGTTCACTAGTGATACAAAAGAAATATAGGTTGGTGGTGGTTGTTATTGTTTGTCTCAGAAGGGGAGCAGTTAAGTACCAGAGATTCCAGGCAGGTGGATTAGTCAGGGAAGGTTTAGATTAGATAGGGAAAGTGTCCTCAGAGAGTTAGATTCTAATCTAGGACTTGTAGGAGAAGTACAGTTTGATTACAGTCTTAAAAAACAGGCAGGATTTGTGTGGACAGTAGAAGAAATAAGGGCAGGGAATAGTACAAATGAAGACCTGGAGTTGGGAATGACAGTGACACTTGGAGAGAAGAGGTTAGTACAGCATTTGGGGGATTTGCTGTTGTTTGGTTATTTTCAGTAGTATCTGTCTCTTCCTGATTCTATCTGGGATTTTCTTGACAAATATACTGGAATAGTTTCCTTACACAGTTCTTTTTTTCTTCTTCTTTTTTTTTTTTAGATAAGGAAACTGAGGCAAACAGGTTTAAGTTACTTGCCCAGGATCACACAGCTAGTAAGTGTCTGAAGATAGATTTGAACTTGGAAAGATGCATCGTTCAGACTCCCAGCCCAGAACTTTATATACTGCACCACCTAGCTGCCCAATTTGGGTGACTAGTGAGTGATAAAGTTGATTATGTACATTTTGTGAGATTCTGAAGACGGGGCCCTGACAGCACAAAATTTGTAGTCAATGAAATAGAAGGGAACACTAGTATATTCTGGAAGAGAGGAATGATGCTGAGTGGTATTTTAGAAAGATTTCTCAAGCAGTCTAATGGATGAGAATGGGTGAGAGAGTTGGAGAGACCAGATAGGCAATTATGGTCCTAGGTCATCAGAGTATAGCTGATAAGGACCTGAACTAGTTTAGTGGCAAAGGGAAAGAAGAGAAAGGGTGAAGTTGAGAAACATTTCAAAAAAAAATGACAGGATTTGTTGATAGACTGGGTATAGAGGATGATGGAATGATAATAATGGTGGTGATAATTACTTTTATTAAATAAAGTGCTTTGCACTTTATAAAGAGCTCTTTCAATTTTATCCTCACATCTAAGGGGAAGCTAGGTGGCACAGGAGATAAAACACTGGCCCTGGTTTCAGGAGTACCTGAGTTCAAATCCATTCTCAGACACTTGACACTTACTAGTTGTGTGACCCTGGGCAAGTCACTTAACCCCCATTGCCCCACCAAAAAAAGGAAAGAAAAAAAAAAGATTTTATCTTCACAACAACCTTGTAAGTTGTGTAGGTGCAAACAATATTTCCAATCCTGAAATCACAGATGGGTCTGACCTAATGCCGGTGTCACCTGACTCGGTTTACATCCTGACTTTTCCCTGTCTCTTAATTATTTTGCATCCTGAATGGTCAGTATGTAAAACAATATCTTGCATTTTTATAACAATGTAACAATGCACTGATTACCTTGTTTATTTTTCTCATGGCATCTCTGTCAATGAGGATTGTCAATAGAGAGAATTCCCACTTTATAGAGAGCAAAACTGAGGAGCAGAGAAAAGGGGAAAAAATTAAAGACTTCAAGATAATTCCAAGTTTCAAGCCTTAGAGAAGCAATATCATTGTTAGAAATAAGAGAATTGAGTAAGATTTCCCCAAAAAATATGTTTGGCAAGACGTGTTGGGGTGAGAGTGGTTTGTGAGAAAGGGTAGAGGAGTTAGATTTTGGACAGGTTAAGTTAGTGGTGATCCAGGATATTCAAACAGATGTGTCCTATGGGAAATTGGCAATATGGGAACAGGTTACAAGTGAGAATTCATTCCTGAGATATGAATCACTTTAGAGAGAGAATATGGTATCTATCAAAAGCAGTGGTTGCAGTCTGACGCCCTGAGACTGAATCCTGGCTTTGCTTATTTACTTGTGTGTTCTTGGACAACTCATTATCTTCTCTTTGCCTCAGTTTCTTCATCTAAAGAAGGATGGATGTAACCCTAAAAGAGGGGGCAGATCTAGATAGCTCTGCTTTTCATTCCAACTCTAAATGTATGAGAATGAGATGCTTTCTAGAGTTTGGGTCCAAGTATGTTACCTCAGTCAAAATCAAAAGGACAATTATAGCTGACATTTATATAGTGCCTTAAGGTTTTCAAATTGCTTTTAGCCAGTCATCTCACTTGATTCTAACAATTCTGGAAGGTAGCTGCCATTATTACCTTCATTTTTCATGTGAGAAAACTAAGGCTGAGCAAGTTAAGTGATTTGCTCAGGGTCACATAGCTATGAAGTGTTTGAGGCAGGATTTGAATCCAGATCTCCTTGACTCCAAATCCAGTATCCTAAGTACACACTGTTTCTCTAAGAGGGCATCAGCCTCTTTCTAACTTTGAGGCTGCCTATAGTTAACAAAGAAAGCAAGCTTTTTACCAGCTTTCTTGGCTGATTTCCTTAATTTGGCTTTTCTACTGATCCTTTCATTAATAGGAATTAAAGCAAAAGACCTGAATGAGACCTTAGTGCAGCTGAAGAGTGTATATTTGGGGAGTTTCATTTGACTTTTCCTGCGTGTCTTTTTGTGTTCTTTGTCTTATCTTGGCAAAGTCTTATGCGATGGGAATTGTCATGGGCTGTCTGATGTCCCTGGCACAGAATAATGATTACTAGTTTGTCAAAAGATCGATGACCACTTCTGGGCCCTATCTTATTTCCTTGGATGTATCTGTGTCAGGTTGTGGGACCTTGGTAATTATGATGTAGTAAGACCATTGACTTTGTAGTTCTCTTTAAGAGGCATCACCCATTTTTTTAAAAGGGCAACTTTAAGGGATTGCCCCATCTAAGACCAAAGAATAGAACTCAGATACTCCTAACTTCCTCTCTGATTCTTCAGCTCTTCCTTGAGAGAAATTAAAGAGTTAGTCTTAATGGGAACCTGAAGCCATATTTCTCTCTTTGGGTTCTGATAGTATAATGCTCTAAGCACTGATGATTTCAGCTCAGTCCCTGGAGTGAATTACAACCCTGTGCTCTCTCCAAGAGCCCTTTAGTATTCTAGAGTCTGTAATAGATGTTTTTAATTCTCATGAAAATATTGAGCAAACATCGGGGAAAGATGTTTTACAACCTTCAGCCAATGTGGAGGGTCGTTAACATTGTTATTAGAGACAATACAGATGATTTAGCTGGGACCTTTGACAAGGGTATACACCTGTCCGTGAATAACAGGCGGCTGTTTATTACCCATGCTATTAATTAGGTGGAGAATAAAGATTGGAAGGTGCACCTGCTCCAATAAGTTCCTCAATGGTGCAGGCTGTGTGGGATGCAGCTTTAACAAATTGAGAACCCACTTTCCCAGTTCAGGCTGAACTAACCACCTGTTCTCTCCATCCCTAAGTTTAGAAGTCATTTCTGCACCAAATTTGAAATCCAAAGACTGGAGTTTAAAACTTAGCTTTGCCACTTACTATTTGTTTGATCTTGGGTCTCAATTTCCTCATTTGTAAAATAACGGGGCTGGATTGGATGGTCCCAGTGGTACTTTACTGCTCTAAAAGCTGTGTTCTTAAGTTCTAAAGCCAGCTGCAAAGTCTTTTCTGGGTTCAATCCATTTCTGGCTTCTGTGCCATCAGTAAGGAATTACTGCTGAAGGTTCATTTAGTGTAAATATAGGCCTTAAGATAGAAAGCAAAACTAGAAGTAATCACCATCCCCATGCATGATTATGTAAGGGCAAAATAAATATTTTTTTGCCAAAGCACAAAGTAGCTAATTAACTTTAAATAATTCAATATCAAATTATAGAACAAAGGAACATCAAGCCAAACGCAACTTGTGCTGTCTTATCTAATTTCACACATCACCTGTTTTTAGTTTTAATAGTCAATGTCCTTGGGGCAGCCAGGTGGTGCAGTGGGTAAAGCACTGGCCTTGGATTCAGGAGGACCTGAGTTCAAATCCAGCCTCAGACACTTGACACTTAACTAGCTGTGTGGCTTTGGGGAAGTCACTTAACCCTCATTGCCCCACAAAAATTTAAAAAAATAGTCAATGTCCTTTTAAAATTTGAAGAACTTCTAGGAATCTGTCTTTCTCTTTCCCTCTCCTTCTCTCTCTCTCTCTCTCTCTCTCTCTCTCTCTCTCTCTCTCTCTCTCTCTCTCTCTCTGTCTTCCACTTTCTCTGTCTCTCTCTGCCTCTCTTCCTTTTTCTCCTCTCCTTTCTTCCCTTCCCCCCATCAAAACTTGAATATAATTTCAGGTTCTAGTTGGCTTATTGTCAAATTCAATTCAATAAACATTTTTAAAGTACTTGTTTGTTCAGGGCATTTTGCTAAGTGCTAGAGAAGATACAATTAAATATGACACTGCCCCTGCCACTATGGAGGTTACAGTTATAATCTGTGCATGAATCTGAACAGACAGACTGGCCTATCAGTAAATAAGACTCTACCTTTTGTCTAGGTGTTCTTATTTCTTTTGCAAATGACAAGTCATGGAATATAAGACAAAGTACTCATTCATATCTACTCCCATCAATAGACAAGAAAATTTAATTTAATTCAACAAGTATTAATGTATTTATTAAGCACCTATTTTGTCCCAGGCATTGTACTTGGGACAAAGGAGGGGAAAGGAAAAGAGAAAGTAAAGAGAGGGAAGAAAAAAGTAAAGGGAAAGGAAAATAGAAAAGGAAATAGAGAAGTAAAGGGAAGGGGAAAGGGAAAGTGACAGGGAAAGTGAAGGGAATGGAAGATGCCGTTCTTAGGGAAATTATGGGGGTAATTCCTTAGTCTCTTTTCCTTTCCTATGCACCTATATCTTCTCCCAGGGATCCAAATTCTTCGATATTTATAGTACTAATATAGATACGAAGTCCTGCCAAGAGAAAAGGAATCAGAGCTACTAAGGAGTCCAGCAAACTTCTGGTGAACCTCAACTTCCAAATGAATCTATAGAGCAGTGACCTCCAAGTGAGGAAACAACTTTGCTAGAAAGTCAACTACCTTCCCTTGACCTAAATGGTCCGTATGGCTCACAGAATTAGTGAAGTACAAGATCCATGGATATTCTGCACATCATGACTCTGTGCTTCATTTTTTTTCCACAGTCCCAGGAACTCTTGAAGGTTATTACTTGAACCAAGAGTTCCTTGTCATGGTGCTAAGTGCCTGTGCTTGTTCCTGAATCTCCTCCTTTGCTTTACTTCTCAATGGCTGCTAACTTTCATTCCAGATGCTCCCAGCTTAGTCCAGGGATTCTTTATCATAATTTATGATCCCTTTGTTGTTTCATCATTTCAACCCCATCACTGTTTTGCTCTCCCTGGCATCCATCTGCTGCCTATATCCACTTCTGCTACTTCCATTGTACCTGCCATATGCTCTCTCTTCTGTAGCAAAGGGTTAAAGCTCTAAAAATCAGATGGCCAGGCCTGATATGCCTCTGCTCTTTATCACATCTCCAGCTCTATTGTTAGTTAGGCCTACAGGCATGCCCAGTTGGCACACAAAAAGGTCTCATTAAGCACATTATGGCAACCTCCTGAAGATCTAATGATTCACCCCTTCTCAACTGAAGGTCCATAGTACTTAGTCTTTGTTGAGTTAGAGCTACTGAGTTGTAGTTATATCTTCCTAACCCCAGGATTCAGGAATTAGGCTCTCCTTTCCCCCACATAGGCAATACCTCCTGATGAGTGTTTTTTGAGTCCAGAAAAGACAAATACACCCCTTTCCATTTGCATTTCCAATTCTTGTCAGCTCTCCCAGTGACTGGTGCCAAAGCTATGCAAATTATCTTAAGGCCTAGCAGAGCCTTATAATGCTACTAGGAACACTGAAGGGAGAAGGGGTAGATCTGACAGCCACTGCTGAGAATTCTGCTGTAATAGCAAATGCTTATATTGATATTACACAGTTTATAGGTTGAAAAGAGACATGCCCAAGGAATAGGCATCAGGATTTGGAAGCTTTAAAAGATGAGTGAAGAACATGAGCAAGGAGTTTCAGGCATAGGAAATAGTATGGGCAAAGAAACAGAAGCAGGAAAGCAGAAGGCATACTTAATGGAGTAAAGTTAATTGGACCTTTTAATTCATGATTGAGTACCATGGTTAGGATCCACAGTGTCATCACTGTCATCCCTTAGGTATCTATTTATCCATCTATAGATAGATATAGATTAGATATAGATATAGATTTAGATATATAGGTGTACATACACACATACATATACATATATACATATACACATATAATGTAATGTGATTGTGATGTGATATGATATATGATATAGATATTATATGAATATATTTCATTGTTTCCAAAATAGATGCAAATTATTTTAACATTCTTTTTATAGATTTTGAGTTCTAAATTCTTCCCTTCTTCCCTTTACATACCAGATAAGAAGGCATGCAATATGATATCAATTATACATGTGAAATCATGTAAAGCATGTTTCCACATTAAGCATGTTCCAAAAGAAAACACAATGAAAATTAAGAAAAATAAAGTTTAAAAAAAACTATGGTTCAATTTGAACTCAGAGTTCATCAGTTCTCTCTCTGGAGGTGGATAGAATTTTTTATCATAGATAGATCCTTTGGAATTGTCTTGGATCATTATCCTGATCAAAGTAGCTAAGTCATTCACAGTTGACTATTGTTATAATGTTGTTGTTACTGTGTATATTATTTTCCTGATTCTACTAAGTTCTCTTTGTATCAATTTATATGTCACCCCAGGTTTTTCTGAAGCCATCTTGCTTGTCATTTCTTATGGCACAATAATATTTCATCAGAATTATATATCAGAGCTTGTTCATCTATTCCCCAATTGATGGACATTCCCTTAATTTCCAATGTTTTGCTACCAGAAAAGAGATGATATGCACAGTTTTGTTCAGATAGGTCTTTCTTTTACCTTTTCTTTATCTCTTTGATATACAGACCTAGAGTGATATTGCTGGGTCAAATGATATGCACAGTTTTATAACCTCAGTACAAAAGCTGTTTAATTTCACAATCCCCTAATTTACTTACAATATAAGCTTTTATGTCTAAAACATTTACCTATTTTGACTTTATCTCGGTATACCAAGTAAGATGTTGGTCTGTGTCTTGTTTCTGCCAAACTGATTTCCAGTTTTCACTGCAATTTTTGTGTTTTGAGTTCTTACACCAAAAGCTTGGACTTCGAGATTTATCAAACACTATATCTTATTACGATCATTTATTACTGTGTATTGTATATCTATTCCACTGATTCACCTCTCTCTTTCATAGACAGCCCCATATTGTTTTCTTGATTACCAATTTGTGATATGGTTTGAAATCTGGTACTGCTAGACTGTCTTCACATTTTTTTCATTGATTCCCTTAACATTCTTGACCTTTTATTCTTTCAGGTTGATTTGTCTTTTTTGTAGCTTAATAACAGAAATTTTTGGTAGTTTTATTGATAGGACATTGACTAACTAAATTAACTTAAATAGGATTGTCATTTTTATATTGGCTCAGCCTACACATGAGCAAAAGCAATTACTATTTTTCCAATTGTTTAAACCTGTCTTCATTTGTGTGAAGAGTGTCTTATAATTATTTTCACAGAGTCCCTGGGTTTGTTTTGTCAGGTAGGCTCCTGAGTATTTTATATTATCTGCAGGTATTTTAAATGAATTTTTTCTTCCTATCTATTCCTGCTGTATTTTGTTGGTGGGTGGTAGTTAGTTGATTTGTGTGGGTTTATTTTATATTCTGCAACTTTGCTAAAGATTTTAATTGTTTTGACTAGTTTTTGAGTTGAAACTCTAAACTTCTTTAAGTATACCATGATATCATCTGCTGAGTGATAGTTGCTTCCTAATTGCCTATTCTTATTCTTTAATTTATTTTTCTTGTATTATTGCTATAACTAGCATCTCTAATACAGTATTGAATAATAATGGTGATAATGGATATCCTTGCTTCATCTTTGATCTTATTAGTATGGATTCAGATGTATCCCAAATACAGATAATGATTGCCTTTGGTTTTAGGTAGAAACTAATTATAATTTTAAGAAAGCTCCATTGATTCTTATGTTTTTTTTTTTTTAGGGTTTTTCATAGGAATGGGTGCTATGATTTATAAAAAAATCCTTTTCTGCATATATAGAGAAAATCATACTTTTGTTGTTTTTGCTATGGTCAACTATACTGATAATTTCCATAGTATTGAGCCATGCCTGCATTCCTGGTACAAACCCCATGTAGTCATAGTGTATGATCTTTGGGATGTATTGCTATAATCTCCTTGCTAGTATTTATTTAAAAATTTTGTATCAGTATCCATTAAGGTACTTAGCCTATAGTTTTCATTCTTTTTTTTCCTGGTTTAGGTGTTAAAATCACATTTGTGTCTTAAAGGAATTTGGTAGGACTCTACCATTTTTTCAAATAGATTACATAGTATTTGAATTAATTGTTCATTAAATGTTTGGTAGAATTTACTTGTAAATCCATCTGGTCCTTGGGATTTTTTCTTAGGGAACTCATTTATAGCTTGTTCAATTTTTTTTTCTAAGATAGTATTTAAGTGTTCTATTTCCTCTTCTGTTAATCTGGGTAATTTATATTTTTATAAATATCTATCCATTTTGCTTAGTATACTTTTGCAGTTTATTTCTTCCTATAATTTATTTAACTTATCCTTTAAGAACTTCAATGCTATGCCATTCAGTGCATATGTTTAGTACTGATATTACTTCATTGTCTATGTATGGCAAAGCTTCTTAAACTGTGGATTGAGACTTCATATGGAGTTGAGTGACTGAATGTGGAGGTTGTAAATAATTTGGCAAAAATAAAAGGTTATGTATAGCTATTTTATATATCATATAGGCAGGTAACAAAACTTTTTCAGGTGAAAAGTGGTAGTGAGTAGGGAAAATTTAAGAAGCCCTGGTCTATGGTACTTTTTAGCAAGATGTAGTTTTCCTTTATTTTCTCTTTTAATTAGGTGAGGTTTTTTTTTCCTCCTTTTGCAATGTCTGAGATTGCTACCCCTGTCTTTCTTTTTTTCTTTCTTTTAACTTCAGCTAAAGCTCCTATTTGAATTCTCTCTGTGTGTCTGTTTCAAGTGTATTCATTATAAAAAACAAATTGTTGTAATTCTAGTTTCGAATCCATTCTGCTGTTCACTTTCGTTTTCTGGGTGAGCTCATCCTATTCACATTAACAGTTACAGCTATTTTTTTCCTGTTTATCTTTCTCTCTCCTTTTATACTGTCCCTCCTCTAAAGTTTGTTCTTGTTTTGTTTTGTTTTGGTTTTTTTTTGGTTTTTTGGTGTGTTTCGTTTGGGGTTTTTTTGCTCAAATTTCTGGCCTATTTCTTGAATTTGAATTTATGTTAAAGTTTATCACTGTTCCCAACATCTGTGTGTGTGTTGGGGGGGGCATTGTCCCAAGCTTCAGGCTTTTTTGCACTATTTTTAAAGAACTAGTTCTGGGGGGCAGCTAGGTGGCACAGTGGATAGAACACTAGCCCTGGAGTCAGGAGTACCTGAGTTCAAATCCGGCCTCAGACACTTAACACTTACTAGCTGTGTGGCCCTGGGCAAGTCACCTAACCCCAATTGCCTCACTTTAAATAAAATAAAAAAGAACTAGTTCTGGGAGGGTCAGTTGGGTGGCACAGTGGATGGGGCACCAGCCCTGGATTTAGGAGGACTTGAGTTTGGGTCCTGTCTCAGACACTTGGCACTTGCTGGCTCTGTGACCCTGTGCAGGTCAGGTGACCTTCATTGCCCTGCAAAAAAAAAGTAGTTCTGAGAGTTTGGAATTTTTGGTGTTTTCAGGGTGGTCTGATCTGGTGAGAGGTATGGTCATTGCTCTCCTGGTCTGCATTATGTTGCTTACCTAGGAAAGAACCCTGATCTGTTGGGATTGAAATGAATATTACTCCTCAGGGTCCTTGCTCCCATGGGACTGGATATTGTATTGCTCCTCAGAGTCCCTGATCTCTTGGGATAAGAAGTGAACTGTTCTTTCAGGTCTTTGATTCCTTGTGATATTGCTCCTCAAAACTCCTGCTCCATCTTGAACAAAATTGCATCTCTCCACCTTTGAATTGTTACCTAGAACTGGGTATAGGGAAGAGAGCTGCCAAGCAGCTCCCAGTACTGCATTTAGTGCTAGCACAGCAGTCCCCTATAATATATTTCTGACCAGTTCCCAAGTCCCTTTATTGTTTCTGTCTTGAGAACCCCTGAAGCTGCTGCTGCTTCTGTCACCACCATCTAGTTCTACCACCAATGTTGCATCCATATGGACTCTGGGTCAGGCTCTACCCTCATGTCAAAGATCCCTCCTTTCAACCTATTAAGTTGTCTTAGGCTGGAAGAATTTCTCCCCCTAATTCTTTTTTTTCTCTGTCACTCTAGATTTTGGTTTGAGGCATTTTTAAAAATTTGTTTGAAGGGGAATGTTTGGAGAGTGGGACTAAGTATTTCTTTTACTCTACCATCTTGTGTCCACCCACTGGAAGTTCTTCCTTAGCTTTTCAAAGCATCTCCCCTCATACTATAGGATATTTAAAATAATATTTTATTTTCCTCAATTACATGTTAAAACAAATTTTAACATTTATTTTGTTTTTAAGTTTTGAATTCCAAATTCTATCCCTCCCTCCCCCCTCTCCCCTCTCCTCGAAATTGTAGGCAATCCAATATAGGTTATGCATGTGCAAGCATAGAAAACATTTCCATATTGGTCATGTTGTACAAGAATATTAAGAAAGAACAAAGAGAAAGGAGAGAGAGAGAGAGAGAGAGAGAGAGAGAGAGAGAGAGAGAGAGAGAGAGAAGAAGAAGAAGAAGAAGAAGAAGAAGGAGGAGGAGGAGGAGGAGGAGGAGGAAGGAAGGAAGGAAAGAAAGAAAGAAAGAAAGAAAGAAAGAAAGAAAGAAAGAAAGAAAGAAAGAAAGAAAGAAAGAAAGAAAGAAAGAAAGAAAGAAAGAAAGAAAGAAAGTGCTTCAGTCTGTATTTAGACAATATCAATTCTTTCTCTGGAGGTGGATAGTATGCTTCATTCTTTGGGAATGTCTTGGGTAATAATATTCCTGAAAATAGCTGTCACAGTTCTTCATTATACAATGTTGCTGTTACTGCATATGTTTTCCTGGTTCTGCTCACACCAGTTTCCATCAGTTCATGTAAGGTTTTTTCTGAAATTATCCTGCTTGTCATTTCTTATAACAAAATCATATTCCATCATCATTATATGCCACAGCTTGTTCAGTCATCCTCCAATTGATGGGCATCCCCCTGATGTCCAATTCTTTACCACCACAAAAAGAAATGCTATAAATATTTTTGTACAAATAGGTCCTTTCCCTTTTTAAATCTCTTTGGGATATAGACCTAGCAGTGGTATTGCTGATCTATAGAATATTTTGAAGCACTTTGCTAAGGAAGGTGAGCCCCTACCTATGATTTGTTCCTCTGGAGCAGTGTTCTGTAGCAGCCTTTGAGCTTCTCCCTGGAGTGTATCTCTGTTGTCTTGCTCAGACAACTTAGAAGCTCAGAAACTTCTAAGCTTCCTAACTTATCCTGGTCCCCTTTAAACCTAACTATAATGATTTATTTTAGATTTTCTGATGCCTTGTGCTGAGCTTGCTTATTAGGTACACAATATTTTAGCATCATAGGAAAGTTGTAAGGGTTCTCTAGAACAACTAATCTATACTAAGACATCCATGAAAAGTGGTCATCCAGTTGTTACTTGAAGACATCTCTAGTGATGAGGATCTTACTAACTTGAGACAGACTTCCATTTTGGACAGCTAAAATGCATAGGAATCTTTCTTTTCCTTATATTGAGCCTAAACTTGCCTCATTGTAACATCAATTTATGTTCTTTGTTCTACCTTCAGGCCAAACAAAACAAGTTTATTTCTCCTTTATATAACAACTAGTTCCAAATTGTCAATGTCCCTTCCAAAATGTGGCACCCAGAGTTAAATGCAGTCTTAAAGGGAGCTAGGCAGTACAATGGATAGAGCTCTGGGTCTAAAATCAAGAAGACCATATGTTCTAATCAGGTCATAGACACTTACCAGCTGTGTGACCCTGGGCAAATTACTTAACCTCTGTTTGCCTTGGTTTCCTCAACTGTAAAATGGGGATAATAACTTCTTCCCAGGGTTGTTGTGAAGGGGGGAAATGAGATAATATTTATAAAATGCTGGTACATCATAGGTATTTAATAAATGCTTCCTTCCTTCTTTGTTTCCTCCCTATTTCACTCATTCCTTCCATTCATCCTTCCTTTTCTCTTTCATTTCTTGCCTATTTCCCTCTCTTCCCCTCTCTCTCATTCCTTTTCCTCTTCCCTCCCTTCCTCCCTCCCTCCATACCTCCCTCACTTCCTTCCTCCCTTCCTGCCTTTCTGCTTTCCTGCCTGCCTTCCTTCCTGCCTTTCCTCATCTTCTCTCCCTCCTTCCCTGCCTTCTTCCTTCCCCAGGTTTATTATCTCATGACTAACACTTCCTTTCTCTGCAAATTGTGCTTTTCTCTATTAATGTATTCCCAAACTACACTAGCTTTTTAAGGCTTGTACTTACTATTGCTGTCCCCAGTTGAACTTCAGTTCATTCTCTTTTTTTCTATTTACATCTCCTTCAACTTGCTCCTAAGTACTCAACTTTACATTTAGGATCATTATATTTTTAGAAGTCTTTGAAACCAACTACCTCATTTTACGGATGGGGAAACTGAGGCCAAGAGAGGTTAAATTAATTGCTTAAAGTCATATAGGTAGGGATGTCCTGACTCTGAGTTCAAGTTTGTTGCCATTATGTCATACCTTCATTTTTTGTGTGGTGGGCAATAATGGTTAAGTGACTTGACCAGGGTCACACAGCTAGTAAGTGTCAAGTGTCTGAGGTCAAATTTGAGCTCAGGTCCTCCTGAATCCAGGGCTGGTGCTTCATACCTTTTATTTTATTCAAGGATACAGAAAAAATAAAGCTACAATAAAATAGAGTAGCATGGTGCTCCATGTAATAAAGTAAGATGAGAGTTGGATTTGGAGTCAGAGGACCTAGATTTGAATTTTGGCTGCCATGTGCCATCTGTAAGACCTTGAGTACTTAACATATTTGTGCCTATTTTCTCAACTGTACAAATGATTGATCTAGACATGTCAAATGATTGATCAGAGATTTCAAACCCATGGCCCATGACACCACCAAGTGTGACCTAAATCAGATCAAACATATTTTAATGAGTTGAATAAAGATAGAAATATTATTTTCTAACAAATGTGTGCCTCAGCTATATCAAGGGAATGAGGGAGATTCATTTCGGCAGGATAAGAACCAGTGATGGCAAGAAACAAAACCAAAATGGGAAAATCTCTAAAAGCTATGAAAAATTATACTTTATGTATCTAAGTTTAATTTTAAAAGCATATAGGTACACATGGTTTTCTAAGTTAATATGGAGCCTGCAGTGACCCTTATGAATGGGTTAGTGGTCCCCTTTTCCACTTGAGTTTGACATATGACTTCTAAGGTTCCTTCCTATTATTAAATTTTTGTGGGTGATTCTCTGATTCTTTCAAGGAACTTAACATCTTCATGTGAACCGGATCTTGTGTAGCACAATTGCTTCATATTCTATCTTTCCTCTTTCCTGATTTCAAAGGTCTTGCCTCAGGGGCAGCTAGGTGGCGCAGTGGATAAAGCACTGGCCTTGTATTCAGGAGTATCGGAGTTCAAATCCGGACTCAGACACTTGACACTTAATAGCTATGTGACCCTGGGCAAGTCACTTAACCCCCATTGCCCCCCACACACACACAAAAAAGTTCTTGCCTCCCATTCCCCCTCCTACAGGAAATTGTTGGCCACCTTCAGGAAATGATTGGGGAACTGGTCAAGATCTTGACCTTTGCTGTGGTGGCTGATTCACTTTTTACCCTAGACTCACACCATACCTATGGTGGTAAGAATTTGTATGTTTATAGCTTTTGGAGATTTACTGATTTTGTTTTTGTTTGTTTGTTTCTTGCTGTCACTAGTTATTAGCCTGTCCACGTGAATGTCGCCCATTCCCTTGGCATATCTGAGCCAAATTTTTGTTCCAAAAGTTTTCTAAGTATTTAAGCAACAGAGTCAAATATTATAAAGAGCGTCCTTTAGAGCAAGAGATCTTTGTCAGAAGACCCCTTTGTCAGTCTGGTGAAACCTATGAACTCTATTCTCAGAATGTTTTTTAATTTATAAAATAAATTGCAAAACATTACAAAGGAAATCAAAGATTAGATTTTTTTTAAAATGATGTCTTTATTCCAACCAAATTCCATGGACCCTCTGAAATCTAACAAGGACTGATAAACCTGCATTGGTTCTCATCCCAAAAGCCAATCATCCTTGTGTAGTTACCATTTGGTTTTCTAGGGCAGATGCCAATATACATTCAACCTATACCACTAGCATTGACTGGTTCCTCTGTTTGACTTTCCCAAATGCTGTGAAACCTGTAATTGGGCTTTATCTAGTTTTGGAGAAAACTTGGAAGCAGAATGCCCACAGTCTCTTCTAACAGAAATATCTGAGATTCTAAGAGTTGGAAGAAAAGGGATGAGATACCAAGGAACCATTAAATGGAGAGAAAACCCTCCAGGAGAGATACAGGACTCAATTGCATTTCATGTTGAAGATATTTCATATATTCATCACATTGTAAAATTGGAACCTTAGAGATCTTGTCCAAAGCACATATAGGCAAGAATGGTTACTGTAAGGTCCCCTGGGGAAAATGATCTTCACTGATGAAGAGCTCATGATCTTCCAAGGTTGCCAGGTCTATCCTTTCACAACCCTGATTACTGAAAGTACTTTACATTTAGCCAGAATTTGCCCCTATGGAAATTTCTCACCTCCTACCTCCCTACAACAAATTAATATTAATTATACCTCCCCAATTACCCAAAATTAATTAATTAATTTTTTTCCTAAGAAAACTCTTCAGGTATTTGAAAGCAGCAATTATGTTCCCTCTTACATCATTTCTTATCCAGGCTAAATATCGCTACTTCCCTGAACCCATTTTCCTACAATGTGGCTTAGAGTCACTCTCCATCATGCCCACTCTACTCTACATTTAATTCAATTTATCAATATTCCCTAGCATTCACAAGGATCTCTGGAGTCCTGTAGACTGATCAGGATCTTTCTGGGATCAGAAAAAGCTATGGGTAAAGCCTTATCCTGCCCTCTGTCCAGTTGAAGTGCAACAACTCCAGATAGGAAGAGGGACCCACTATATTATTCTCATTCATCTCCTTGCTTTGTTTAAATAAATACCTAACATGGATTTAATCCCTCTTAAATTTCAGTGTGTTACTTTTAGTCTCCAATTCAAGTATGCCAAAATCTTTTGGGGTCCCATTTCTGCCGTCCATTGTATTCACTTTCTCACTCTGATTTTTGTTATCCATGCATTTGATTAACTTGATATCTATGCTTCCCTCCAAATTATTGATAAAATGTCAAATACAGTAAAGCTGTTGGGCCACCTACTAGAGATATATCCATTCATTAATCAACATTCCTTGGATCTCGTCAATCCCTACTGAATCCACCTAATTTTCCTATTAGCCAATCCATGTCTTTCCTTTTTGTCCACAAGCATGTTGTCAGAAATTTTTTCAGGCACTGGCAGAAATACAGATAGAGTCGAATAACCCTGTCAAAAAAATGAAATGAGGATAGTTATTAAATCGCAGAGACTCAGAATTGGAATGGACCTCAAAGGTCATGTAGTCCTACCTGTACCTGAACAGGAAATCCCCACTAAAACATCTCTGACATGATTGTTCTGCTTTCTACAGGCATTGAAGACACAGCAGCTGTTCACCCTGGGTCAGTGAGTTCACTATAGTCCTCTGTCTTAGCTATGAATCACTCACTACCCTAGGCTATAAAGAAGTCTTCTTATGACACTGGTTATCTGTGAAGTAGGTATGTTATAATAAGCCAGGCTCAGGGTATTAAATGGCAAAGCTTCCAGCCAAGTCTGAGTGTATGGGGGACAGAGAATTTATATTTGCTTTGGGTGACTGAGGAAGCAAACAGATGTTCAGATAATGACAACACTGTGTGGAAATAGGACAGTGTTAGTGTTCTGATGAGTGAGATTGAAGAATATTGGGAGCATGTGTGTTTCTGGATTCCTGAACATTTGAAGGTAAGGTTTGGGAGCTTCTGCATCCAGTTTCCCTCAAGTTAGCTCTAAATTCATAATAGAGTGGCATTTTGAGTTGTGGCTTCTTGGGGAGGCAGGCATCCCTTGCCTAGGTAACAGGTCGAGAATTTTTGTGACTATGAGTCTTACTTCCAATCTCCATGGACTTATGTCTGTATCTTAGGAGCTTTTGTAAGTCCCCGTGAATTTTAGATGTCTAATAGGCATATCTCTAAAGGGAAAAGAGAGCGAACTACAGGAGTCAGGCTAGGGATTTGGGGAGGGGGAGGTCATGATATTCAAGTCATCCCTTTCATAAGAAGTTCTAAAATCTTGTCAGAAATCAAATGGTAATAGACCTCATGATTTATTTGTAATTGTCCAGTATGATTTAGGAATTTTTGGTATAAACTTGAAAATAGATAATAAAGACAAACATGCAAAACAAGGGAGAAATCCTGCTTAACCCACTGTCTTTTATCATTGCAGAATCAAATGAATCAACATTAAAGAGTAAAGAAAGACCCCTACTCTGTTTTCCCTTACTGGACTGCCTGAAATACCACCACTAGTGGCTATGCTTCCTTTGCCTTTGCTTTTCTTTCCCTTTCCCCCACTACCCTTTTCCCTTTTCCCTTCTCTTTTCACTTACGATTTCCTTCTTCTTCCTATTTTCTGCATAATTCGCATCAGTCTATCTACAGTACTGCTTTCAGTTTTTCTGATTTTATTCTGTATCATAGGTCTTTCATATTTCCTTGAATGCTTCATATGTATAGTTTTTTAAATAATATAATATTTTTGATTACACCAATATATAATATATTCAGCCATTTGCCAGTTGTTGGGTATGGAGGGTTTTTCCAAATGTGGCTATTACAAAATAGCACAGCTATGAATGTTGTTGTGTTGAATAGGCCCTCTTAATTTTTATGTTTTTTTTTTTTTTTAGGATAAAGTCATAGTAATGTGATTACTGGGTCAAAAGTTGTGACTAGTTTTGTGACTCTTACTACATGCCACTGTATTTTTTTTCAAAATATCTGCATCACTCTGCAGTCCCACCAATAATGCATTAGAGTTCCTATCTCCCTTTAACCTTTATTGACACTGAATTTTACCAAAAAAAATGGCTATGGTTTTGACCATTCTAATGGAAATATAGTACTTTGAGTTTGTCTTTTATTTCAATTTCTCTTATTACTAGAAGGTTTGAGTATATTTACATAATAGTAATATTACTAATTACTAATTGTTTCTTTTTCTTCTAGCATAAATTATTTATATTCTTTGACTACTACTTCTCTGAGGGAGTATATCTTATTAATCTTATAACTTTGCATCAATTTCCTATCAGCTTTAGAGTTCATATCTATATCTCTTAAGTGCTAATATTTTCCCCAACCTGTTTCTTTTCTTTTAATTTGAGATGTTGCTTTGTTGTGCAATTGTTGCGGTTCTTCAGTTGTTTTCATTCATGTCCAATGCTTTATGACCCCATTTGAGGATTTCTTGGCAATAATATTGGAGTGGTTTGCCATTTCCTTCTCCAGCTCATTTTACAGATAAGGAAACTGAGGCAAATAGGCTTAAGCGACTTGCCCAGCAAGGTCACACAGATAATAAATGTCTGAGGCCAGATTTGAACTTAAGAAAATGAGTTTTTCTGACTTCAGGCCCAATATCCACTGTGCCACTTAGCTGTCCTTATTGTTCAGAATCTCTTCTAAATTAGCAAAACCCATCCATTTTATCTCCAGTGAGGTCTTCATTGTGTTTGACTCATGACAATGCCTCACATCTCCATGGTTGAGATAAATGTTAAGATCATAATATCCTAGATGGAGAGTCCGAAGGGGCCTTTGGGGTCATCTGGGCCAAGCTCCCCAATTAACAAATTAGGAATCTAAAACCCAAGGAGATTAAGTGACTTGTCCAAATTTTAAAAGGCAATAAATGGGAGGGTCCTGATTTGAATGTAGCTTCCCTTACTCCAAATCCAACGATTTCCCCACTGAGCTGTGTTGCCTCATTGACTGTAATAATTAAATTTTTCTTTTTAGATGACTAATCCAGCTATTTTGTTGTGGTGGTGTGATTTATGATTTGTATCCAAACTTAAGAAAAAATTCCCCATGTTCCTATCCAGTTTCTTTTTTTACTTAATCTTAATAGGTTTATCCTGTCACTAAATGTTTACTTTTCTCTTTCTAACTGTTCATGAACTATCCCTTTTATGTTTTATTCTATAATTTTGCAAAGAATAGAAACCAAGCTATACAATGTCCTCCCATGGCAAAGGATCATAGATTTAGAGCAGGAAAGGATCCGAGGGATTATCTAGTAAAGATATTTTATTTTATAATTACAGCAACCTATAAATTCATATACCTACTTTCTTCCCCATTAAAAATAGGACATTTGGGGCAGCTAGGTGGTGCAGTGGATAGAACACCGGCCCTGGTTTCAGGAGGACTTGAGTTCAAATCTGGCTTCAGACACGTAACACTTAACTAGCTGTGTGACTCTGGGAAAGTCACTTAAGCCCAATTGCCTCACTCCCCCCCCCAAAAAAAATAGGACATTTGCCCATTTCAATCCCCACTAAATCTCTTTTTTTTAACGCCATCAATTTTAAAAGATTCCTGCCTACAATTTTGTAGTCACATCTGGAGATTTTTTCTTTACTTTTTGTTGAATTTGTTTTCTAAGTGTAAATAAAGCCTACAGATGTTGATGATACAAGACAATTAGTAGATCCTGAAAAAAGGTCTGTGTGTGTGTGTGTGTGTGTGTGTGTGTGTGTGTGTGTGTGTGTGTGTGTGTGTGTGTATGGAGGGAGGGAACCTCCTGCATAAAGAAAGTATGATCCATAATTTTGGTTGAAGAGAGCAAACAGGTTGCAGTGCTGAACCAGAATTCCTACCTCATTCATCTCCTATGAGATAGGTAAAAAGAATTCACAGCTACACTTCAAACACGGGAATCAGTACAGAACTGGGAATACAAACTATAAAGAGGAGAAGAGTAGATATTGGTGAGATTCGTAATTTATTTCTGATTTGTCCCAAAATAATAATATTCTTTGTTAGCAGTGGCATACTAGCCATGGCTATTATGTGGCCCATTCCATAGCTATTGTTTGAGTCTTATCTCTTTCTTTGACTAATTTGTTGAGTTTAATTGAAACCCATTTATCCAGGGCTTATTGTATGTAAGATACTCATTTAGTTACTAGAGGAAACAACAATTCAGTAGTCTCAGTCCTCAAGGAGCTTACCTTCTACTGAAGGGGTAGAATCTGCACAAAAATTAGTATCTTGAAAGGAATATTTAGGTAGGCAAAACCACTAAGGTACCAAGGAATCTTTCACAGATGAGGTAACACCTGAGTTAAAACTTAAAGGAAGACAAGGATTCTGAGAACAGAGGTGAGAAGGGATGCTTCATAGACATGAAAGGTGTTTTAAATAAAGGCATAAAAGGTAGGTGTTAGAATAGAAATGGGGTGGACTGTATAAATGAAACGTGGAGTTGGTGGAAGGGTTGAGCAGAAAATAAAGTTGGAGAGGTAAGTGGGATTCAGACTGTGGGGGAACTTCAGTGCCAGCTTAAGAAGTTTTTATTTTGTCTTATAGGCAATGGGGAACCACTAGAAACTTCTGAACAGTGAAGGAACATGACCACATGTACGACTTAGGAAGATTATTTTCCCATCTGTGTGGATAATGGATTAGAAAGAGATAGAAGAAATTGGATGGAAGGAAGTAGATCCAGTTAGTGATTTTTTGTTCTATTCTTCCCAGTATGAAGGCCACTCTCCTTATAAAAGAAAATAGAAGCAAAGCAAATCTGAGTAGTACTGCCTTCTGGTCATTGTCTATTATCATCATCCTAACAAGGCTAAGTCTTTTCACTTCCTTGATCTTTCTCTTGCCTCCAACATTTCTTAAAAGTCCCTTTAAATTGTCCCTGTTAATTTTAATTTCAATTGAATTTACTGAAAACCTCAGTATATAGTGGACTTAAGTCATCTTGGCACTATTTTCACAGGACCTTGTTCTTTTGCATTCATCCTCATCATCTGTGCTCAATTTCATTTTCTACAGTATTTCAGTGGGATATAAAGCATTCTATCCAGGCGTGATGGCCACAACCAATTCCTGTCTTATACTATATGACTTTTGTCCATGTCTTCCCATATATCCTGCATATAGAGGGGGAGAGATGAGTCTGTGTGTGTGTGTGTGTGTGTGTGTGTGTGTGTGTGTGTGTGTGGTCAAATCAACACTTTGGAGGTACTGGTCTTCTCTAGACTTTTTTACTATGATGCATTAATACTCTCTATGATACTATGCTGATTGCATTGGGCTAAAAAGAAAAAAAAATGGATGGATGGATAGATATAGATACATAGATAGACCTTTCAGAAGCACTCAAGAGTTTGGTCTACCAATTTATAGAGGAAAATTCAAAACAATGTGAAATGATTATTTTCTGGCTATCATATACAATTGAATGGATAGTCCATTGAGCTGTCCTATCAATACCACCAATGCCACCACCACCACCACCACCACCGCTACAACAACAACATATTAATAAAATGTTTTAGTGTTTACAATGTGTTTTACAAATATGCTTTCATTTTATTCTGTTAACACCCATGGAAGTAGGTTCTATTATTACTGTCATTTTACACATGAGGAAACTGAGACTGGCAGAAGTTAAGTAACTTGTCCAGGATCACACAACACATCATCTTGAAGACATACTACATTTGGATAATTTTCTGTCCCAGAATTGAATATGAGAAAGAAAGTGAACTAGATTTCCTTTTTTTTGCAGGCAATGAGGGTTAAGTGACTTACCTAGGGTCACACAGCTAGTAAGTGTCAAGTGTCTGAGGCCGGATTTGAACTCAGGTACTCCTGAATCCAGGGACAGTGTTACAACCACTACGCCATCTAGGTGCCCCTAGATTGCCTTTTTTAAAAATAATTTTACACTACTTTCAATGACCACAATTGACTCCCTAAATAACCCCCCCCACACACACATTTTTAACACCATATTTTTCTGATTGGTGTTGTTTGTCCTTTGTTCTTGAAGAAGACTGTGACATCAGGGACATGATGTCATGACTTGCAATGAATTGGACTTAAGTGAGGAAGGGCTATGCAAATTCACCAGTCTCACTCTCTCCTCCAGAGCCGTTTGGGTCCAGTGGCAAGATATATATCAGGACAACTAGAGATTGCCTGGTATGCAGTGGGAGGCCTAGATCTTTTAAGGGAAGGCCTTTCCCAGGTCTCAATTTCCCTGAGACAATGACCATTCACTGGTTAAGTCTAGGTAAGAAAGATAGCAAAGAAAGTCCTCATCTACTTAGTCAAAACTTTTTAAACAAATAGATAATGGGGGAAGGGGCAGATACTTGGGGTTTTTGGCCAAAAGAGATACAATTGCTATTTAGGCCCACTCTAAGCCACCAAAGAATGGCAACATGAAGTCTGGACTGGGACCTATTGCTACCCAATCAATGAGGGCCAGAGTTATTTAGGTTTAAGGAGTGGGCCTTAGAAGACATCTTGCCAGTAAAGCCCAAGAAATCTTGTGAGATTTCTGCAAACAAAGTTTTATACCTTTGGGCAGAGCCCCTGGAAGTAGGCATATGATTCCCTATATGGAAAGAGGGAGAGAAGGGGAAAGAAAGGAAAGGAAAATGCTATATGCCTCTCTACCAATCATAGAACACCACAATTTCTGAATAATTAAAATCAGTGACTCAAAGTGAACTGGAGACACATAAGGTACATATAAGTAGGCTTTAGAATATTACTAAGAATGACTTATGTGAAAAATGTGGCATAAATTATATCACCTAGGTAATGTATAATAAAAATATAAGTAAGGTGGACTTATAGTAGAGAAAGTGAAGTGATAATTGATGGATTTTTTTGTACATGTCCTTTTTTTTTTTTTTTTTTTTGGTGAGGCAATTGGGGTTAAGTGACTTGCCCAGGGTCACAAAGCTAGTTAGTGTCAAGTGTCTGTTGCCGGATTTGAACTCAGGTCCTCCTGAATCCAAGGCCAGTGCTTTATCCACTGCACCACCTAGCTGTCCCTGTACATGTCCTTTTAAAATCTGAGTTCATTAATTTGCTTTTATAACCAAATCATTCATTTGGATGGTCCTCATCCCGTGCCTTCCACATTGGAGCTGTGATTGTGTCTCCAGAATTTCATTTTTCAGAGGCCCTTATCACTTCTGAGCTTTTTTCCCTATTAGATCCAGACCAGAGAATGCTATATCCTTCTCTCAGAACTCTGGAAACAATCATTCTAATTTCTAGGGCACATACCAGTCTTTGTACAATATCACCCTCTTCCTCTTCCTTCAACTCTAGAATAAGTTGATCACTATTTCCCAAGGTCACTCTTCATCATTTACTAAAAAATTCTTCCCAACTGGTCAGAAGGAGGTCCAGAATAGCAATATCCACCTCCCCCACCCATTAGTTTACTCACCTTCTGGAAGAATCAAATTACCATTAAAGGAAGTCAAGAATTTCTCAACTGCTTGGCATTGGACAAAAAGAGACTTCCTGCCCACCACCAAGAAGTTGCAGGCCCTAATTACAACAGATTCTCCTTTAGTACTTTTGTGAGGTAGAGAAAAACTCTTCATCCAAACATTCAAGCTATTTTTTGTGGAATGTAGTACATATATCATTGTATTGCTCTCTTTCCATTGTCACTTACTCAAACCTCCTTCAGATTTATGCATCTCCCCCAAAATGAAAATCCTTTGGATGAATGATTCGATCTCCCATCCCCCACCACCAAATTTGCCATATGTATACTTTCATTTCCTGTGTCTCACTCTTGACTTTCATCCTGCACATTTTCCATGATATTTAAGAAGTTTTATTTCCTTCTCCCTCATAGGATCATAGAGTTATAGAATTAGAGCTGAAAGGGACCTTAAAATTCACCTAGTCCAACTCTATCCTCTCCTTTATTTTATGGAGAGGCCAAGTGACTTGTCCAAAGTCAATAAATAAACAGCAGAGTCAGGTTTTGAGTCCATGCCCTCTAACTCCAGTACTCTAAACTCCAAACACTAACTAGGTGTTACAGTGGCTAGAATGCTGGACTTGAAGTCAGGAAAACATGAGTTCAAATCCCTACTTAGACAATTACCTGCTTTGTGAACCCTGGTCAAGTCACTTCATTTGTTTGTCTCAGTTTCCTCATCTGTAAAATGGGGAAGATAATAGTACCTACCTCTCAGCCTTCAGAGGAAAAAAATGAAATAAATAGCAATTATTACTATATTATTAATTTGATTTGTTTATTTCCAATTACTGACATATTGGCATATTAAACACTGATCATATGATTATAATTTTTCTAAGTTTTATTGATGTCTTTGATTTTTATATTCAAAACAAGTTCCCAATAAATAAGTTGAATCAACTAACACACTGGCCATGCCCTACACTAAATGCAGCATTCCATACCTAAAACTCCCATCCCCTATGGAGAGGGAGGTGATATGTTACTTGTTCTGTATGGTATAACCAATAATGGAATTTTCTTTTAATCTGAATTCACTTCCTTTTTAGCATTTTTCTTATTATGACAATAGTCAGTGTTTATTTTGTTTTTGTAGTTCTGCTTGCTCTCTTCCCCATCAGTTGATATAAATCTTCTCTTTGTTTCTCTGAATTTCTCCCATTACATATGGAGTGTCTTTTTTTCTCTGCCATTGGTGCAAACTTTCACTGGTTGTGTTCTTCCCATTTCTTAACGGATAATACTAATAAGGACAAATACTCTCAATCCCATCAAACACTGAATTTCTTTTACAAAGGGATATGTACTTCAAAGATATAGCAAACAAACATACAGGCATTTCCCTAAATGTCTCAGAAGAATAATCTCCCTGTGCCATCTCAGTCTCTGGGAGAGTAGGCTCAAAACTGAGTTCAGTTTCCACATAGCATTGGGCCCACCAATTCATGTCTAGAGGCAGTACAGATCCATCCATCTACTGTGTTGGAATCTCAAAAATTGTTCCCAAGGTTAACTTTTGCATCAGTGGCATCTATCCTGTGCTGGATGAGAAACAGCCTGGGTTCTGACTTACGAATTTCTTTCATTTGTTCTTCCAAGGTTGGAGACTCCATGCCTTTCACCAAATGTCATGACCTAAATAGTCACTGAAATCCTTGGGAAGCAAATGCGGCAAAGAGGGCTAGTTAAATCTGACAAGAATTTTTGAATTCTTCTGCAGCTGATCAAAAAGGCTTATCTTCAACATGTTGTTAGCTGACTGAAACCAATTATTGAATGCCCATACCTGAGCTAGTCTCTCCCAGGCTGTTCACTTACATATCACAAATCTCTCAGAAGCAGCTTCCTGGTGTCCTCCATATGGAGATGCCATCTTAGAAAGCTGATTGAGTCTGCATATGTCTATTCTACTCAAGAAACCACACTCAGTCCAGTCTTTTCTCAGTTGATGGCTACCCACTTTGTTTCCAGTATCTTGCTACTATGAGAAACATCTATATGAATATTTATTTTATATAAGGCCTTTTTCCCTATTATTAACTTCATTGGGAGTATGGGCATACCTTGTTTTATTGTTCTTTGCTGTGCTTCAAAGATATTATGTTTATTTATTTTGTTTTGTTTTGTTTTTACAAATTGAAGTTTTGTGGCAAGCCTGCATCAGGTAAATCTATTATTGCCATTTTTCCAACAGCAGGTGCTCACATGTTATTTCTGTGTCACATTTTGGTAATTCTGGAAATATTTCATATGTTTTGATATTATTATATCTGTTATGGTAATATGTGATCAGTGATCTTTGCTGTCCTTATTGTAAGTGTTTTGGGAATCCACAAACCACACCCATATAAGACACCAAACTTAATAAATGTTGTGCATGGTCTGACTACTCTACTCTACCTGCCATTCCAATCTCCCTCTCCATCCTCAGGCCTCACTATTCCCTGAGATACAACAGTATTGAAGAATATTATATAAACTTAATTGATAAAGCAGCAGTAGGGTTGGAGAGGATTGACTCAATGTTTGAAAGTTCTATTATCGGTAAAATGCTATGAAACATCATTATATGCTACAGTGAAATCTTTCATGAAAGGAAGAGTCAGTCAATGGGGCAAACTTCATTGTCTTATTTTAAGAAATTGCCACAGCCACCCCAAACTTCAGCCGTCACCACCTGATCAGTCAGCAGCTATCAACTTCGAGGCAAATCACTCTACCAGCAAGAAGGTCTCAACTCACTTAAGGCTCAGATGTTGGCTAGCATTTTTTTAAGCAACAAAGTATTTTTAATTAAGGTATATACATTTTTAGAGAGAATACTGTTGGACACTTAACACACTACACTATAGTGTAAACATAACTTTTATATGCACTGGAAAACAAAAAAAAAATTAATGTGAATTGCTTTATTGAATTGGTCTGGAACCAAACCACAATATCTCTGAGGTGTTCCTGTATGTGTACATGGTGGAGTCATTGGGCTGACAAATAAGAAGAGCTTAGGAACTTTTTCATATTATTCCAAATTATTACCAAGTGGCTGAACCATTCCCTTGCTCCATCAGCAATGTATCTGTGTGCTTGCCCTATATTTCTGATTATCATTTCTTCTCTTCCCATTCTTGTTTACTGCAAAATACCGAATACCTTAAGTATTATTTTTCATTTCCTTTGGGATTGCCTTGACTAGCTTCAATCAAGCTGTTCAATATGTTGAAAGTCATAAATGAATCTGTAAGTTATCTTTTCAAGGACTAGACAGATCCCGCCATGTTTTATATGATATTATCAATAATCATGTACAACTCAAATAAATGATTTCCCCCCCACAGGGTTTATCAGGTTGCTCCCATACAAATGTGGATGTTTACAACTCAGCCATATATGTTCATTCAGGCCTTTAAAATCTCTAAACAAGTCATAATCTTTAAAAATACTGAAAATGTTACTTGCTACATTAACCACATATTTCTTTAGGCTACTGGAGCTTTGCAGAAGCTGTAATGATGCTTTTGATAAGAAATGCCATACTAGAAATTATGGCAATGTCAATGTAATTGCCCTCCCTCCCCTTCTACCCCTTCGCCCCATACTCAGGCAAAGCCAACATGACATGCCAAGAGAGATTATAGACATCTTAACACCCAGCAGCAAACTTTCATTAAGCATCACCTGTGTGCAGAGGACTGTGCTAGATTCTTGGAAATGAACAAAGTTTAGATAAGTTACCATTCATCACTTCATGCTGCACATAATCTAGCAGAAGAATATGTACATACATAAATAACTGTTTTAATTTAGGGAGCATTATCTACCATGCCCTGGAGGAACAATAGAGTGAGAGAACAGTAGAGCGAGGCAGCTGGGTTGCATAGTAAATGGAACCCTGAGCCTGGAGTCAGGAAGACCCTAGTTCAAATTTAGACTTAGATACTAGTTACATAACTCTGGATAAGTCAAAACCTCTATTTGCTTCACTCTCCTTAACTGCAAAATGGGATAATAATAGCATCTACTTCTTGGAGTTGTTTGAGATTCACATAAAATAATGGTTGTAAAATAGTGCCTGACACATAGTAGGCACAATGTAAATTTTTATTATCTTCCCTTCTCCTACTCTCCTACCTTGGCAGGGTTATATCCTATGGAAGCAGAACGGGATAAGAGGCCAAATGATGCTTTGCCTCCATTTCCCTTGAGGGCAGGGACCAGAATTCTTTACAGTGTCTAGCACAATTCTATTTCTTCTGCTACTGAGTGAACAGCATTGGATGATGGTTTACTATTTGACATTTTCAGCAAATTCTGATCCTCTTAGAAATCCATTCAATTGTTTGCTTCAAAAATGCCTCCAAGGCAGTAAATCCCCCCAGGTTGTGGCTTCAGAACATGTGATAGCCTCTTATCTATTTTCAGTCCTTTTAAATTCCTCTTTATTCTCCTGGTTTGGGACAGGTGAGAGGGCAGCACCTGAATGGCGACTACTCACCATTTATTATCTAATATATCTGTATTAAACCTTAAAAAAAGGAAAGAAAAAAAAGCTCAATTGTTTCTTTCCTTCCAGGGATAGAGACCTCCCTTCACCCTTTATGCCTCTGATCATTCCTGCTGCCCTTTTCTGAACCTTCACTTTGTCAGCTCTACTTTCTTTGAGGCAGGATGATCAAAGCAGCACTAAGCATGCCAGCAATTTTTACAATAAATAGCATTTTCTGGGTTATTTTTCATTCCTATGTTAATGCAACCCAGCCACCTTTCTAGATCTTTAAAACCACGCCAGTGTATTTGCTGTCTGGCTCCATTGCAGGCAGAAAAAATCGGTTCATATTAGATCAGAACCAAGCCCAATTCTTGCCCCATTTGCAAACTGAAACTGTAGCTAATATTTTTTGGAATTTTGAAAAAGATCAGCAAGTCTATTCTCCACATTGGCTTGAATTTCCCTGGAAAAATTTGAGGCTGGTCTGTTCTCTAGTAATTTATTTATTAAGAATTTAAAGTCTAATTCAATATAAAATGCTGCCTTCTGGATGCAAACCCCTCTGTCATTCCATCCCAAGTTGTATTACCTCTCTGAGTTTCCATCTTTTCCTCACTACCACCTTGCCCAACTTTGCTTTGTCCACTTTTTTACCCCGATTATGCCTGAAACTTTGTTTTCTCCCCAATTTCAAAACTCTCTCTCTCTCTCTCTCTCTCTCTCTCTCTCTCTCTCTCTCTCTCTCTCTCTCTCTCTCTCCTGTCTCTCTTCCCTTTCCTCTCTCTTCCCCTCCTTCCCTCTCTCCATGTTCTTCCTGAATAAGTAGATGGAGACATAGAGGGTAATATACCCACTGCAAGTCCAACTTAGAATCATAGCATCTCAAAGTTGACAGAGGTCTAGCAAACAGTTGATTACACACATGAACACACACACATGTACACATACACACATGCAGACATATGGCTATACCCACATAGAAATGTGTGTGCACAAACCTCCATGCATATATGTGTGCATTATACATACATGTACACATATATTCTTCAATAGCATTAATGTTTTGGGCTATGATGTCATATGGTTGACTTGTTGTTATGGTAGGTCAGTGGTTTCAGTGGTGTCTGAGTCTTTGTTCCAGCTTTGGGGGTTTTCTTGTCAAAGATATTGGAATGGTTTCTCATCTTCTTCTCCAGCTCATTTTACAGATGAGGAAACTGAGGCAAACAAGGTTAAGTGACTTGCCCAAGGTCACACAGCTAGTCAGTTTCTGATGCCAGATTTGAATTCTCAAAGATGAGTCTTCCTGACTCCAGACCTAACACTTTATCTACTGGGCCTCCTAGCTGCCTTCATACTTCATTTGTTATTTATTCAAATGTTCAGGTCTTTTATGTTATGAACTGTTGCCTCGCTTTGCCTTCCCCATCCTGTACTTGTACAGTATGAGTTTTGTTGTTGTTGTTTGTTTATTTATTTTTGTTTGTATTTTTAGTAGATTATGGGACCCTAAATTTATCCTTATAAAATTTTATCTCATTAGATTTAAGGCCAGTGTTCTAGTTTGTCAAGATTTTTCAACTCCTGATTTCAGTCACCTAATATAACTCCCTCACTCCTACAACCCAACTGAACTGATAAATATTTGATCCAAATCTTCATTTAAATAAAAAGGTGGAACAGAATTTATGCCCACCCAAGGAAAACCCTTTGGGTTTGTACATCTTGACAGTAGACAATAAGTTACACAAGAGCAGGGACTATGGTATTTTTCATGTGTCTCCCAAGAGTTTAGTGTAAACCTTTTCACAAAGTTGATGCTTAATGTAGGTCATCCCACTCTCCCCAAGTATGATACAAAGATATTAAGACCTTTTGTTCTTTCCTCTTTGCTGAACAAGTTGTGATATCAGTAATGGCTGACATTTATATGCTGTTTTAAGTTATTTTGTTGGTGACTTGTCTTTATAGTATGATCATTTCTGGAAACAATTCCCTCTGAAAAGTTAAACCCTCTCTTGTAATAGAAAACAACACCAAAACCAAATCAACAAATGATGCCAGATACAGTCATCACATCTAATGTTGTACACAAAATTGTGTCAGAGTATTCCCCACTTCTGTGCAGTAAATATGATTTGTTTCTATTATTTCAGGACAATCAGAGAGGTTTTTTTTTGGGGGGGGTTAATTTATTTTTAGTTACCCAGTGCCTGGAATACTTTAAATTATCTTTTCATTTGTATTATTTCAGTCATGGTCAATATTATATTGATTCTATTTATTTTAGCCTGTATCAGTTCATACAAATTTCCTCACTTTTCTCTGAATTAATATTTTTATTGTACAATAATATATCATTGCATTGAAATAGCATAATTTTTTTCAACCATTCCCCAATCAATAGGCACCTACTTAGCTTTCATTTCTATGTAATCACAAAGAATGGTGCAATAAACATTGCCACATATTGGATCTTTGCACATATATCTTGTCTTTGGCTGAATCATAGGTTCAAAGTTATGAATAGTTTAGTCATTTTTCTTGAATAATACTAAACTGATATTCAGAAGAAAGGGGGAGGGCAATTCACAATATAACCCAAAGTGTAAAAGTGAGTCTATCTTTCTATTACCCCTCTGATAAGGTCTTATCCAATTTTTTGCCCTTTGTCTCTTTATTTGATCGTTTGCTATTTATAAGAAAGGGGTGTGCTGGTAAATTTCTCGCTTTCTCTCTAACACATATAACACATTTATATAACATATACAACACATTTTCATTTGTGTATACATGTATATGTGTGTGTGCGTGTATGTATGTATGTATGTATACGTATGCACTCACACACCTTTAAGTTTCATCAGCATTATTAACAATTTCTCCCTGGCTGTCTTAAGTGGAGATAATTAACAAAACAATAAATTAATCCATAGCCAGCTCCAACACAAAGTAAACCTCCCACAAAGTAAAATTCCAGAATTGTTTTAATTTGCATTTCTCACTATTAGTGATATGGAACATGCTTTTAAATGATCATTTATGGTTTGAAATTCTTTTGAAAATCATTCCTATCCTTTGACTACTTATTCTATTGGGGAATGGCTCTCAGTATTATATGTGTATATCATTTTGAATATTTTGTATATCTGATTTTTATCAGTGATAGTTCATAGATATATCCTGTCATTCTATTGTTTCTCTTCTAACAATCTAAATTTATTTTGTCCATGAAAATGCTTTCTAATTTTGGATGGTTTAAATGTTTTCTTTTGTTGTTTTGTTGGGGTTTTTTGGCAGGGAAATGAGAGTTGAGTTGCCCAGGGTCACACAGCTAGTAAGTGTCAAGTATCCGAGGCCAGATTTGAACTCATTTGCTCCTGAATACAGGGCTGGTGCTTTATCCACTGTACCACCTAGCTGCCCCTTAAATGGTCATTTTTTAATCTCTTTTTCCTGTAGGATTAAGAATTATCCATCTAGCTATAGTTGAAAAGGTACCTCTCTCATTATTTTCTTCCTTCTCCCCAACCCCGGGTAATCTTTTAAAAATAATTGTTATCTTCTTTTTTCCATAACTTAAATTTCTCAACACCACACCCTTTCTCATTACTCCCCACATTAAAAAAAGATCAGTTCACCAAAACAAATTGATGCATCTTTTGGTATCTTTGATAATTTGCAAGGCATGAAGTAGAGCCTCAGGGTTCTTTTGATTTGCATTTTTCTCATTAATGATCTTTTTATGATCACTGAGAGATTGTAATTCTTCTTCTGAGAACTATTTGCTCATTGTTTTGATCAGTTTTCTGTATTGGTGTTGTTGTTTTTTGTCTTTTGTATATGTATTAGTTCTCCATAAATCTTGTATATTATACCTTTTTGTTTTTTGGGGTTTTTTTGTGGGGCAATGGGGGTTAAGTGACTTGCCTAGGGTCACACAGCTAGTAAGTGTCAAGTGTCTGAGGCCAGATTTGAACTCAGGTACTCCTGAATCCAGGGCCTGTGTTTTATCTACTGTACCACCTAGCTGCCCTGTATATTATGCCTTTATCAGAGATATTTGATATTTCCCCCAATGAACCATTTCTCTTCTTATCCTATTTATGTTAGTTTGTATAGTATAAAAGCTTTTCAATTTCAAGAAAAAAAATCTGCTTTATTTTTTAGTGATCACCTCTGTCTCTCGTTAAATGTTTTCTTCCTAGTCATAGGTGTGAATGTACCTAGATCTCCTTTTCTTTACAACCTTTTTCATGTTCCGTATGATCTTTAATACCCACATCATGTACCTATCTTGAGCTTCTTGTAGTATATCATGTAAGAAACTGGTCTAAATCTACTTTCAGACAAACTGCTTTCCAGTTTCCCAATTATCTAAAAGGGAATCCTTTGATTAGTAATTTATGTTTTGGGGTTCATCAAACATTGAACTATGGCATTCAGTTACTTCTGTTTCTTGCTTATATAATGTTGCATTATTTTTGTTTTGGTTTGACCCAGTACCAAGTAGTTTTGATTACCATAGCATTAAGGGTATGGTTCAAGATCTGCTAATTCTGTACCCTGTTTGCTGATATGTTTTTTCAGTATTTTCTTTGAGATCCTAGACTTTTATTTCTCCAAATGAATTTTATTTTGTCTAGTTCTATAGAGAAACCCTTCTCCAATCTGATTGGTTTTTAGTATGTAATCTGTAAATAATTTAGGTTGTATTAACTGTATGTCATATTGCCAGGACCAAATTATGAAAAGTAGGTATCTCTCAATTTATTTTAGTCTTACTTTATTTTTGCAAAGGGTGTCTTATGGTTCTATCTATATAAAGTGTGTGTGTGTGTGTGCATGTGTGCATGTGTGTGTGAATGTGTTTACATGTGTTAACAGGTTAAACTCCAGAATTTAGAGATATTTTTAATTTAGGTAAATGGAATTTCTCTTACCATTCCTTTTCAGATTTTACTGTATAGAAATGCAATATTTTTTGTGGATGTCTTATTTCTTGTGCTTTTATTGTATTTCTTAATAATCTCAATTAGTTTCTTCACTGTTTTTACAAATATAAATAATTTTATCTTTCATGCTGATATTTGTATCTTATATTTCATTTTCTTATCTTCTTGTTATACCTAATTTCTCAACTATTTTGAAAGTGGGGAAAGGAGTACACATAATTTATCCTTTTTGTAAAGTTAAACCTATTGTTTCTCTTTGGTAAATGATTCTAGCTCTTTGTTTTAGCTATATTATTTTGATCACATGAAAGGACACTTACATAATTGAGATTTTTTACTTATTTTTTTAAACCTAAATGAGTGCTCTATTTTTTCAAAGGCTTTTTATATATGTATTGAAATGATCATGTGATTTCTGTTATTTTTGTGGTTTACGTTATTAAAAATATTCATTATCTAATGTTGAACCATGTTTTATCCCTGATATGAATTCATCTTGGTAATAATGAATTAGTTTTTGCATATATTTCTGTTGTCTTCTTGAAAGAATTTTATTCCTAATGTTAGCATCTATATTGATGAACAAAATTGGTCTAATGATATCTTTCACTGTTCTCTTTGGTTTGGGATCTTATTTATTTCATAAAAGAAATTTGGAAAAATAGTGTATGATTCTATTTTAAAGAATACTTTCTATAGTACAAGTATTCATTTGTCACTAAATATTTATGGAAATTGACTTGTTTATACATCTGGCCCAGTATTTTTTGTACTCCTGCTTTATCATTTCATTTATGACTTGCTTGATTTTTATTTTTTTGAGACTGAAGTCTCAACATATATCTATATCTATATCTATATATCTATATCTATATCTATATCTATATATATATATATATATATCTATATCTATATATCTATATATCTATATATCTATATATCTATATATATATATATATATATATATATATATCGCTGACCCTAGAAAGTTTCTTTAATGACAAGGTTGATCAAAATATACACTCAGAAGTAGAAAACAAATTCAAAGTTCCTACAGCCAAATCTTCTAACAAAAATATGAATTGGTCTCAGGCCACAGAAGTGCTCAAAAAGGACACTGAAAATAAAGTAAGAGAGGTAGTGGAGAAAATGGAAAGGGAAATGAGGATGATGTAGGAAAGTCATGAAACAAAAGCCAATAGCTTTAAAAACCAAATTGGCCAAATGGAAAAGGAGGTACAACAGCTCTCTGAAGAAAATACTTAAAAATTAATATTGAGCAAAAAGAAGCTAATGACTTTATGAGAAATCAAGACACAATAAAGCAAAACCAAAAGAATGAAAAATAGAATGCAATGTAAACTATCTACCTGGTAAAACAACTGACATGGAAAATAGATCCAGCAGAGATAATTTTTAAATTATCTTGAAAGCCATGATCAGAAAAAGACCTTAGACATCATCTTCCAAGGAGTTATTGAGAAAAATTGCCTGATATTCTAGAAGCAGAAGGTAAAATAGAAATTGAAAGAATCCACTGATCATCTCCTGAAAGAGATCCCAAAATGAAAACTTCCAGGAATATTATAGCCAAATTCTAGAGCTCCCAGGTCCAGGAGAAAATATTGCAAGCAGCCAGAAAGAAACAATCCAAGTATTGTGGAGCTACAGTCAGGATAGCACAAGATCTAGCAGCTTCTACATTAAAGGATTAGAGGGAATGGAATGCGATATTCCAGAGATCAAAGAAACAGGGATTACAACCAAGAATCACCTATCCAGCAAAACTAAATATAATCTTTCAGGAGGAAAATGGGAATTCAATGAAAGAGAGAACTTACAGGCATTCATGCTAAAAAAGACCTGAGCTGAATAGAAAATTTGATTTTCAAATACAAGACCCTAGAGAAGCATAAAAAGGTAAACAGGGAAAAGAAATCATAAGGGATATTAAAAGGTTAAACTGTTTACATTCCTACATGAGAAGATGATACTTGTAACTCATAAGAACTTTCTCATTATTAGGGATACTGAATGGAGTGTATTTAGACAGAAGTCACAGGTGTGAGCTGAATATGAAGGGACAATATCTTTAAAAAATAAAATTAAGGGATGAGAGGAATGCACTGGGAGAAAGGGAAAGGGCAAGGCAGAATGGGGCAAAGTACCTTTCATAAAAGAAGCAAGAAAAAGCTTATGGAGTGGCGGGGAAGATGGGGGAGGTGTAGGGGAGTGAGTGAACCTTACTCTCATTAGAATTGGCTCAAAGAGGGAATAACATACACACTCAATTGAATATAGTAATCTATCTTACACTGCAGGAAAGTAGGATGGAAAAGGGATAAGGGGGGAAGGGTGAAAGAAGGGAGGGCAGATTTGGGGAGGGAGCAGTCAGAAGCAAAACACTTTTGAGGAGGGATAAGGTGAAAGAAGATAGAAAGTAAATATCATGCAGAGGGAATAGGATGGAGGGTAACACAGTTAGCAATAGTAACTGTGAAAAAATTTGAATCAGAGGCAAGAGCAATGTTAGATGACAATGACCATGAGGAAGAGGAGGAGGATAAAATGTATGGTACTTACTTTACTGTTCTATTGTAAAGAAAATTCTTTGTCAGGTATAAGGCACTATATAAATGTTATCTATTATTGTTGCAATAATCAACCTCATGGGTTTATTGTAAGGAAATCTTTCTTTAAAGTATTATATAAATGTAATTTACTATAAAAAATGCTGAGCAGGATGCTATCATAAAAATCTGGAAAGACTTACATGAGCTGATGCAAAGTGAAATGTACTTTATACAAAATAACAGCAATATAGTAAGATGATCTGCTGTGAATGACTTAGTTACTTTCATCAATACAATGATCCAAGACTACTCTGAAGGACTTAGACAAATACAGTCCATCTACAGAGAAAAAACTGATGATATTTGAATACAGATTGAAGAATAATTTTTTGTTAGTTCCTTTTTCTAAGTTTATTTTGTCTGTTTTCTTTCACAACCTGACTAATGTGGAAATGTTTTGCATGACTATACATGTATAACTTATATTTAATTGCTTGAGTTCTTAAGGGAGGGTAAGAAAGGAGGAAAGGAATTTGGAACACAAAGTTTTTTAAATTGATGTTAAAATTTGTTTTTACATGTAATTTGGGAAAAACAAAATTCCAAATAAATAAAAAAGTGATCTAGATCCAGAAGTAAGTAGAGTGGCTCAGTGGATAGAATGCCTGGCTTAGAGTCAAGAAGACTCATTTTCATGAGTTCAGATTTGACCTCAGACACTTACTAGTTGAGTGACCCTGGGCAAGTCACTCAACCTTGTTTGCTCCAGTTTCCTCATCTTTAAAATGAGCTGGAGAAGGAAATGTAAAACCACAGGAGTGGTTTGCCAAAAAAATCCAAAATGTGTTCCCAAGGCATTGAACACAACTGAATAACAATAACAACAACAAAGTAAGCTGTATGATCATTCTATAGAATCATACTCAAAGCCTTTCTGTTTTGGTAGGATGTGCCCAAGATATTAAATATTTGGAGTAGACTTTAATGACTCAGAGACCCTTCCACGTAAGAGTGGGTCATTTGTGGAGAGAGCTTCAGCATGGATAAAAATGTGATTATGAATTTAGAGAGAAATAATCTCAACTATACTTATATAACAATAGGCCATAAGCTTCCACTTATGACTTAGAAAAGGATTTAGAATGTTCTCTGGAAGATAATATATTGCTCAATATACTAATTCAGAGGAAAATAACCTCATACTGTTAGGTATTTTCAGAAAGGATATTGATAACCAACCATAAAATATCCCCAATTACCCTTAAAAAGCCAAGGTGTACAGTTTATGACCAAACAAGAGATAGAGAATATTATGAAATGCAAAATGGGTGATTTTGATTACATTAAATTAAAAAGGTTTTGTACAAACAGAAGGAATGCATCCAAAATTAGAAGGGATACAGAAAGATGGGAAACAATTTTTATGGCCAGGACTTCTGATAAAGGTCTCATTTCTAAAATATATAGGGAACTGTGAGATTTAAAATTGGATATAAGAGCATTAAACTCTCCTTTAACCTTTCCCTTATATATCTCCCAGACCAGTAAGAGAAAGAAACCTCTGAGCTTTAATTAGAGATGGATTACTTAGCTTTTATTGTTTGGGAATTAATTAGCCAACAAACAGGTGATGCTGATTAGAGAAATAGGAAAGTAGAAATACAAATAAATAGTCTTAGATATAAGCTTAGTCTATATTCTTTTATAAAACTCACCAAATCCCAAAGCTACCTCTCAGGCTGAGAACAGTGTCAAGCATGTGCTGCCACTGAGGTCCAGGGCTGATCACCAGAACACGCCAACAAACTTGCGCCAGTGTGTGTGGGTCAAGAGCGAGAGAGAAAGGCCTACATTCATATATCTATTAAAGGGAGAGCACATTTCTAGCTCCCTTCTCCACAGGAGTCCTCAGGTAAAAAGGCGAGACAGAGCGCCAGTCTCTTCCTTCTTCCTCCCACTAGCCAACATCACTTCCTGATGCCAAAGAAAAGACTCCTGGTCTTGCCCTCAAAGACCTTCGCTTCATGGGTGGAACTCTTCTACAGTAAGTCTCCAGCAGGTGGCATCATTCCAATCATTACAGAACTAAATCAAATTTATATGAATTCAGGTCATTCCCAATTGAGAAATGGTCAAAGGATATGAACAGGCAGTTTCCTGATGAAGAAATCAAAGCTATCTATTCCCATATGAAAAAATGCTCTAAATCACTATTGATTAGAGAGATGCAAATTAAAGCAACTCTGAGATACCATCTGACACCTATCATATTGGCTAATATGACAAAAAAGGAAAATAATGAATGTTGGAGAAGCTGTGGGAAAATTGGAACACTAACGCATTGTTGGTAGGGCTGTGAACTGATCCAACCATTCTGGAGAGCAATCTGGAATTATGTCCAAAGGGCTATAAAGCTGTGCATACCCTTTGACCCAACAATACCACTTTTGGGTCTTTTCCCCAAAGAGATCATTAAAAAAAGGAAAAGGACCCACATGTACAAAAATATTTATAGCGGCTCTTTTTATGGTGGCAAGGAATTGGAAATTGAGGGGTTGCCCATCAATTGGGGAATGGCTGAACAAGTTGTGGTATATGAATGTAATGGAATTCTATTGTGCTGTAAGAAACAATGAGCAGGAGGAGTTCAGAGAAACCTGGAAGGACTTGCATGAACTGATGATGAATGAGATGAGCAGAACCAAAAGAACATTGTAAACAGTATCATCAACATTGTGTGTTGATCTACTGTGATGGATGAGATTCTTCTCACCAATGCAATGGTACAGAAGAGTTCCAGGAGACCCATGATGGAAGGGGATCTCCAAATTCAGGAAAATAAAAAAAAGGAACTGTGGAGTAGAGATGCTAATTGAACCATACTATTTCTTTTTCTTTTGGTGCTGTTGTTTTTCTATTTTGAGGTTTTTCCTCATTGCTCTGATTCTTCTCTTATAATATGACTAATGCAGAAATATGTTTAATGTTATATATATATATATATATATATATATAACCTATATCAGATTGCCTGCTGTCTAGGGGAGGGGTGAGGGAGGGGAGGGAGGGAGAAAATTCTGAAATTGGAAAGCCTATATAAACAAATGTTGAGAACTATTTTTACATGTAATTGGAAAAAAATAAAATACTTTTATCAGAAAAAAAGACTAGTGTGCAGACCAAGACAGCAGGGACCATATCTCTCACTGGATCACAACCTCCAGAAGTAGCTCCAAAAATATCAGCTCATAAAAGCCTAAAGTTTGGGATAGTACCTCCCACCCCTTGTGAGTGAAGCACAACTTTAACATAAACTTCAAAATAAAGAAGTAACCTGGGAAAATAAGCAAAGAACAACAGCAACAAGAATATTACCATAAAAATCTACTGTAGTGATAGGGAAGATCAAGACAAACTCAGAAGAAGACAATAGTGTGAAAATAATCACAAGCAAAGTCTCAAAGAAAAAAAAAATGCAATTTGGACACAAGACCAAGAAGAATTCCTTGTAGCTAAAAATGATGTTTAAAAATCAGATAAGAGTTACAGAGGAAAAATATGGAAAATGAGAGCAAGGCAAGAAAACTGAGAAGCCAATCAACAGCTTGGTAAAAGAGGCACAACAATCCTGGGAGGTAGTTGAAATTATTAATACCACTTTATAAATGAGGAAACTGAGTTATACAGAGGTTAAGTGATTTGCCCAGGATCACACAGCTGGTAAGAGTCTGAGGCTAGATTTGAACTCGGATTTTGCTGACTCCAGGCCTAGTGCTGTTTATAAAAGAGGCACTCAATCTAGTGAAGGGGAAGGCATACTAAATGGAGAATCAGAAGATCGATATTCAAGTCCCAGTTTTGACACTTATAAGCTGTGTGACTTTAGACAAGTCACTTGCCTTCCATTGACCTCAATTTCATTATTTATAAAATAAGGGACAAAAAGGATTAAAATATCTCTAGGAGGGGGTGGCTAGGTGGCGCAGTGGATGAAGCACCGGCCCTGGATTCAGGAGCACCTGAGTTCAAATCCAGCCTCAGACACTTGACACTTACTAGCTGTATGACCCTGGGCAAGTCACTTAACCTCCATTGCCCCACAAAAAAAAAATCTCTAGGAAAACACCATTTCAAGGAATTAATATTGCCCAATCTTAGTATACTTTCAGAATTCTAAAATATTCTCTAACAGATTTATAAAGTATCCTAACAAACTTTCAAATTATAAAATTGTCCTTCACCTTAAGTCAGTGCTAAAAAGACAAACAGTTCCATGGCAAAAGTGAGTAAGAAGATTGATAGATATTCCTAGAACCAATGAGAAAAAAATACAAAAAATCTACACAAATATTTTTAATGAGCATATACTTTCCTGAACAATGATAAAGACTAATAACAAGGGCATAGCATGGAATTTGTGGAATGTGATCAAGTGTGGTTTGCCTCTGGTTGGAAACTATGAAATGGCTAAGATAGAAAAGAGGGATCCAAATATCTCATGGGCAATATGATAATAATGATAATAATAATGACACTTACAAAATGTTATAAGATTTGCAAAATGCTTTATTACCTCATTGCTAGCTCACTAAATACTTTATTATCTCATTTGATCCTCATACATCTCAGCAAAATAACTGTTATTATCATCCCAATTTAACAGAGGAGGAAAGTAAAGCTGAGAGAATATAAGTGACTTGGCCAGGGTCATACATCTAGTATTTGTCTGAGGCAAGATTCAAAGCCAGGTCTTAGTGATTCCACATCCAATATGGTACCTATGTAACCAACCAACAACCTCTAGACAAAGGAAAGTCAAATAAATGACTGCTATGGGGCTTTAACTTTGGTGAATGGAGGCAGTAGAAGGGTTTATTTATGATGACAACTCAGAACCAGATACTATACAAGGGTTATCTTTAAGGAGCCTGGGTTTGGTGATTACTGTAGGTCATTTGAAGAAGCAGGGGACATTGTGCAAACAGGACCTCTCAAACCATTACGTAATGGTTAGAATGAGACACCAGAAGCTCAGCATCTTTCAAGGAGTGAGAGAAAACAAATCCACCTACTACAAAAATAGACCTCACAGTATCCTAGAAAATTCAACCAATAGCCTGTATTAGAACTGGGCCATTATCACAGACCCAACTCTTGCCCAGAATTAATCAGACATAACATGGAGTCATTTAAACATAATAGTTACAACATTTTTTAACAGATGTCTTCCTAAATGCCAACAATCTCCAAGATCAAAGGAAAAATGCTATCAGAACATGGAGACCTAAATGAGGACATCCAAATTATTTTGGGGAAGAATGAGGTACCTATCATTCCTGCCATCTTCTCTACTACTGGACTTGAATTTAGGATGCTTTCATGAGCCTGCATCCTACTCCTACATAAAGTAATTCTCTTACAAACCATGCAGGAGGCTGCAGAACCTTTTAACAGGAAGAATACTTACTACATGAGAGAGTGCTGGGCATGGAGTAAGGAAGACCTCAGTACTAGTTCTACCTCAGACACTAGCTGTGTGACCCATGACAAAGTCATTTAATTTCTCTCTGCCTCAGTGTCTTCATATGGATTGCTGTTCAGGCATTCAGTGATGTCCAGCCCTTTGTGATCCTATTTGAGGTTTTCTTTGCAAAGATACTGGAGCACCTTCATCACAGCATTGTTGTAAGAATCAAATGAGACAGTATGTGTAAACTATCTTTCAAACCTTAATTGTTATTCAGTCATTTTAGTGTTTTCCAACTTTTTGGGACTCCTTTTGGGGTTTTCTTGGGAAAGAGGTTTTCTACTTCCTTCTCCATGAGGAGGAACTGAAGCAAACCGGGTTAAATGACTTGTCCAGGGTCACATAGCTAGTAAGGATTGAGGAAACTAAGGCAAGCAGGGTTAAATTACCTTACCAGGGTAGCACACCTAGTCAGTATCTGAGGCCAGATTTGAACTTAAGAAGATGAGTCTTCCCAATTTCCAGCCTAGCACTCTATCCCTTGAGACACCTGTCATTCAAACCTTAAAACAATATATAAATGTGAGCTATTATTATCAATGAAATAATACAAGGAGAGCTATTTATCTCAGGACTACATTTATATAAATTCCATCAAAAAGAGGAAAGGAGTAAAATCAACATATAATAATCACAATTATTATTATTTCCTTGGATCTGCCATAAGGAGATTTGGATCCCATCTTAGATACTTGCTTCTCCAGGATGGTTTGAGATCAAGCCATGAGATAATCAGTTAAAGACATTTGGGGTATTTAACCCAAAGAGGAGATAACATAAGGAGAGCTTGATTCTTGGCCACAATAATTTAAAGGCCAGTTCTACATATAGGCATCAGATTTGTGCTACTTGATTCCAGAAGACCAAAGAGTAATAGAAGTTAAAAAGAGTCTGATTTGGATTCAGTATAGGTAAGAATGTCCTAATTAGAACTAGGGAGATGTGGTATGGCCAGTTCTTAGGGAGATAGTTGCTTTTCTTCACTAACATTATTAAAAATCCAGATACAAGCTTACAGGTATTCTCATTCAGGTTATGTGTGGCCTAAAGTAACTCTGGGGTCCCTTTCAACTCTGACATCTTATGATTCTGTGAACATGCCTATAAATATGGCAGGCACATATTATACCCATTTTATATATAACAAAAATGAGACATGGAGAGAATGTTAATTGTCTAGGATAATCTCAAAGTCCTTATTAAGTCAAAAGCTTATTCACTAATAACAAGCCTTTAGAGGCAGCTGGTGGCACAGCAAATAGAGCACTGGACCTGAAGTCAGGAAGACCTAATTACCTATTTAGTCTCATAGACAGCCTAGCTATATGACCCTAGGCAAGTCACTTAACCTATTTTTTTTTCATTTTCCTCAGTTAAAAAATGGGGGTAACAATATCACCTACCTGAAAGGGTTGTTGTGAAGATCAAATGAGATAAAATCTGTAAATAGTACTTGGTATTTCTACATTTCCAGAGATATAAATGGCCTATTACCCATTGAATATGGAAAAAGAAGGATATTTCTAATGCATTGTTGGTGTTATTGTTCATCCTCAATTCTCAGAGGACCAATAATATCAGGAAGATGATATCTTGATTTACAAATGAATTGGGTTTGAATGGGGCAGAGTTGTGCAAAGTTATCAGCAATACTCTCTCTCCTCCAGAGTCATCAAAGTCCAGTGCTGAGATAGGTCTAATGCATTTACCAATCAGGTGAATACAGAGGGAGGGAAATGAAATATGATGTAATTACTCAACAGGGACAATCAAAAGACAAGGTACTTTATAGCAAATATGGGGCAGCTGGGTGGTTCAGTGGATAGAGTGCCAGGCCAGAAATCAGGAAAGCTCATCATGCCAAATTCAAATCTGGCCTCAGATACCAAATGTGTGGGCCCAGATAAGTCACTTAACCTTGTTTGCCTCAATTTCCTCATTTGTAAAATGAGCTGCAGAAAGAAATGGGTAACCATTCCAGTATCTTTGCCAAGAAAATCCCAAATGACATCACAGAGAGTCAGAAATGATTAAAATGACTTAAGAACAACATACAGAGGTGGTTTCTAAAGAAGTTATGAATGCAGACAACCTAGACAGAAAAGCTATGGATAGCCTTCAATAAATCTCACTTAGAAGATTGGTGCAGCTATGTAAATTTAAGTTCCAGATAAAGTAGCCCAAGCTCAGAATCTCTAGTACCCACCATCTCAGCAAGGAATGGTTTTCAAGTCTGGAGCTAAACAAAGAGTAATTTGATTGCTGGAAATGCAAAACAATAAATAAATGCATGAATTAATTAGTTAATGCATGAATGAATGAATGAATGAATGAATGAATGAATGAATGAATGAATGAATGAATGGATGGATGGATGGATGAATGAATGAATGAACAAACAAATCTAAATGGATTCTCTAGGATTCATAAATGCTTATTCCCTTGCTTTCCCCCTGTTTTCTGTACATACTACACATTCTTATCTTGGAAGGGGTAGACAAGGAAAATCTACTGAAGGAGATGAAAATCAGCAAATATTTGGGTGTTTGTTATTGAATGGTTTCTGGCAGCAAGGGGGAATAATACATTACTCAGAGGCTTGGCTGCTGCTGCTGGTGATGATTATGATGATGATGCCCACACCTATGATTTCATCAATTTAAGCAGTTCTCAGTGTTCTGACTCCTCTCACTCCTCTAGAGTGGCAAGTAAACAGGCACTTATGAACATAATAGAATTGCCTGGAGACATTTCCCAGTGGACAGTCCCATAGATAACATGTGTCAGAGACAACACTGAAAACCAGATTTTCCTGACACCAAAATTGGGTGTTCTAACCATTGTACCATGCAAACTCTCTTCTGATTCTTGGTGAAGAGAAGATAAAAAAGAATGATGAAAGGTTTTTTTGTTCTTGAGTAGTTTAAAATTTTATTAAGGAGACAAAATATAAAATGATTAAAAAGTGAAATGATATTCATCTTAGTTCTAAACAAAAATGAGAGAATCTCAAGTCACACTGCATCATTGCCAATTTTTCTTTCTTTACACCTTTCTGGGTTTCTGTTTGCCATCAGTTCCCTTAGCATCACTCACCAGGCTTTGTGGCTGAAAATGATGAACATGTGCCAAATGACCTCAACCTTCACACTGGCTCCCGAGGCCAATGATTAACCTTTTTTTCCAGGATGACTCTTGACCATTTACCCTGAATCTTTGCTTTCTGCCTTTTAACTAGCTTTGAATGTACAATAAGACTGTGCTTTTCACCCTGAGGTTGCAAATGAACTCATTCCTCTCTTGGCCAGAATCTTGGACTGTTCCTTGTTGCAATGACTAGCCAGCAGGAAGGAGTGAAAATGATTCCTGGATTTTCACATAGCTGGAAGGAAAGCATGGAATGAGTGATATGGAAAGACTTTTCAGAGGTCCCTCTGCAACATTGGAGTCCCGGGGTAATACAAGGCCTTGCCCATGTTCCCAATAACTGTCTCACAAGAAGACAGACAAAGACATAGAATGGGGAAAAGGCTAAGTAAAAGGGGTAGGGATATTTAACCCAGTTCTTTCTATGTTCAAAAAGCCTGTAAAGTATTTATATAAAAAATCTTTATATGAAGGATTCTTAAATAGAGGCTGGTGAATGGCTCTTTTCTATCATGATTGAGGTTGAGGAGGAAGAGACAAAGAATAAATGAACTGGTGCTAAAATATAGGGAATATAAAGAATCTGAAATAGAATTAAGATAAATTAACCAAGGGCAAGGGGAAGGGAAATTATACTTTGGAAGGTGTGGTAATGAACCTGTGAAACATCTGTTTGATGGACTTTAAAATAAGGGGGGTCGTTCCAAGAAGGCAGGGGGATAAAAGATTGGCAAATCATTTTGGGCATAAGGAAAACTGAACCTGGTTAGGGTGAGCAGGAGAACAATTTTGGGGAGGTGGGAAAAGGGAGGGATTGTGCTCAGTGGCAGCCTGATCCATTGAATTAGGTTGAGTGAGAGTAGCTCAGATCTCAGTTTTATGCCCAGCTCTTGGCTATCGACCCTTGTTCATTCCTTTCTCACATTCTGCTCCCTAGAGCTATACTTGCATCTGGAGGCAACACTCATTGTAAAATGGGCACAATCCTTCCAACAAGATCCTTGTTTCTGGAACCAATTCTCTCTGTATTATGTGTAATTGAGATAGTAGCCCCTCGGCAGACTTTGATCTACAAGTTTTGGCTCTCACAGTTGGCTTCCTATTGTGTGAGTGTGTATATATATTGCAGTCTTTTGTCTTCAAAGGCTCTGATAGGTTGATGTTACTATCCCTGTGTGATCAAATTCCTACCTTTCCTGAACACCATCTCATCATCTGGGGTTTCTTTCAGTCACAACCTCAGGAAGATGGCCTTCCCCACCCATTATCTCCTATGCTGTTGTTCTAATGTTTCATTTGTGTCCAATGCTCCATGACCCCATTTGGGGTTTTCTTGGAAAAAATACTGCAGAGCTTTGCCATTTCCTTCTCCAGCTCATTCTACAGATAAGAAAACTGAGGCAAACAGGGTTAAGTGATGTCCAGAGACACACAACTAGTAAATGTTTGAGGCAGGGTTTGAATTCAGATCTTCCTGACTCCATTGTGCCACCTACCTGCCCCATTATCTCTTTTCTTAGGAAGTCACCAATATTCATAGTCTCAGACAAGTAATTTTGAGATCAACAAAATTATTTTCTATGTGGTAAGTGTATGTTCTATGTTTTGTTCATACAATACGTGTACATGTTGCTTCTCCAGATAAGTAGATAATGAGTCCCTTTTGTCTTTGTATCCACAGCACAAAGACGGTGCCTCACACAGAACTCACATTCCAATGGGGAAGGCAAAACATATGGAAGGCTTCAGCTACAAGGCAGATGGAAAGGTACCATGTTCCTTAGGATGCAGTGGTAAAAACAGATGGTGATGCTTCTTTTTAATGTTGTTTTCACTGACAAAATCTTATCTATTTCTGATATGGAATTATTTGACAATTCCAAGGATTTCGGTGATTTTTTTTCCCCTTTTACTGGACTTCAGTATTTGAGTTTATAGCACCCACGGGATCAATTGCCAGGCTACATCTTCATAGGGCTTGCTTCCCAGGATGATGTCTGAGGCCTCTGGACTGGAAATCTTGCTATTGCAAAAGCTCTTGTGTTCAGGGTCCTGGACTATCTCCATAGGAATATGACAAGAGATGGTAAGCAAGATGGTGGTGAAGATAATAATAGCTTCCATGTCCCAGGGTCAGTGTTATTGTGAGTATAAAATGAGACAATCCTTGCAACGTACTTTGCAAAACTTAAAGTTCTGTACAAGTGTGAGTTATTGCAGTTTAGGAGCTCTGTGCAGCAGTCTGTTCTGGGTGCATCTGTCCACCACCTGAATCATTCTAGGTATTGTCAGATCCTTCTCTCTTTGGGTTCTTGCAAACTCTAGTTCACCTTGATTCTATCTAATCTCTTGCTGAGTTTGCACCATTATTCTCTGGGTCCCCTGAGGAAGCTTTGTCCTTTTATTCTTACTTTTGACTCAAGTTCGGTATTGGGCTAATGATGGACTTAAAAAGAATGGACAGTTGACTACGTCAGGAAGAGAATGAGTAGCATATCAGTAGGGGTGCTATTTTCTGAACAGTTTGTGCCTTCTGGCACCCTTGAATCAATCCACATATGTCTTCTACCTCCAGGGAAGTCTGGCCAGGATCATGAAATAGTAACAATGCCTGGCAACCCTCCTCTTGCTAAAACCCTATTTTATTTTCTGTCTATTTCTGCCATACACGGCTGGGGGAATCACATTAACATTGAAAATGAGATTTACATACACATATTAGAAGAAGAATAGACTCCTGAATAACAAACCACCGAGTCCATAATTGCTGCAGGTATCCAAGGTGTCAGGGCCCTGCTACCTAGTGAGGCTGCAAACCAGCTTTTTCATCATAAAGAAATAAGCTGCCAATGATTTTCATAGCTTGATTAACACTCTTCAAACAGATTTCCATTGGCCTCAGAAGGGAAGCCCAAGGAAGACAGATGTTTTCTATTACTTGATGTAATGCCCGTGAGGCAGCCTAATGAAACCTCTATAGCCCAATTTTACAAGGGGAAAGGGGCTGAAAACAAACAAACAAACAAATAAACACTGATCAATACCTGAGCTACAGTTCCAATGAACTGATAAATGGACAACAGGCCACAGGCTCAGACTGTTTGCCACTGAAAAGGAGAGAAGAAGATGGCTGTGGGCATGAGTTAGAGATTAGGAGCCAAGGAAAGAGAGGAAGGGGAGAGCTCATGACACGCATGTGAATGAGCATCCCAGGGAAAGGGTGGAGGGATGAGAGGCTCAGAACATAGCACAAAAAAAAGACCAATGAGATTTTTACAGGATCAGGATTCCTTTGCTCAGGGAAATAGTTTGGTCTGAGCAGAACACAGACGGGAGGGGGCCTGGCAGCTAGTCTGATGAGTTCTGTGTACATGCATCAGTGACTCTAGAGAACCTCTCCTCAGCTTCCACGTGAATAATGAAAGTGGACATCCCCTATATCCCTGTTTCTTATCCAAGCTAATTAAAATCTCACCTTACCTCACTTTTCTCATTGCACTGTCCTGACTGCTCTTCTGAGTCTTTCCCCCCCAATTTAAGGGTCAAATTCTTTGACTACTTTGAATGTCAAGTTCCTGCCCATCCTCAGCTCTTGTTTCATCCAAACAATCAATCGATAAACATTTATTAAGAGTCTACTATGTGCCAGGCACTATGTCATCCATGTCCCTATCCTCCTGTGATGAGGTGATGAATATATTTTCTGAGGAAACAAAGATTCTAGTCTTCAAACCCTTCCCCACCTCCCAAAAAGCCTCAAGCACCATACATTTATCTTCTTGGAAAAGGATTTTTCATTTTAATCTGCTAGTCAGTATGGTAACTAAAATTAAGAAAATACACAGACGAGGAAGAGGGTGTAAAATCACTGACCTTCATATGGAACTGCCATGTTCTAGTTCTGATCACACAAGCGATGAGTTGCATGACCTTTGGTAAACAATCATCTTCCTACTGCCACTCCTGCTTTGTTGTAGGTATTCTCCAAGATTTGATCTTGGGATTCTCTTCTCTCCCCCTCTCTTGGTAACCCCATCAGTTTTCATGGGCTTACATGTCCCCTTTATGCAAATGACTCAAATCTTTATATTTATGCCATAATCTGCTTCTTGAATTTGAGTTCAACATTACTAAATGCCTGCTAGGACTGCCATCTGAATGTCCTGTAGACATTTCAAATGCAACCTGTCTAAACAGAACCCTTTATATTTCCCTAAAACCCATCCCTCAGCCAAACTTAACTGTTTCTGTTGTGTGTCTCCTCCCTCTCCCCAGATCCAGTTAGATGAAAAGCCTTTACACTTCCACCTCTTCAACAGCTCTTATATCTATGCCTTTCTCTCTATTCACACAATATCTTCCAGAGTTTAAGGCCCTCATCTCTTCTTGTCTGTACTATTGCAATGACCTCTTTATTGGTTTCCTTGACTCTAGCCTAACCCTTCCACCCTCCAATTCATTCCAATGCAGCTGCCAAATTGTGTTTATTTCTTAAACACAATTCTGTCATGTCACCCATCCTTAATCAAAAACTTCCAATACCTCTCTATTTATTGCCCCTGGGCTTAAACACAAACTCCTCAGCCTGGCATTTAAAGCCTTGAACAATTTGTTTTCCATTTACCTTCCCAGTCTTATTGCATATTACTCCACTTTATTAACTCTTTGTTCAGTTAAACTGCCACACTAACTCTTCTTCATATATGACATTTCTTCTCCCCCCCCCCACTTGTGATGCCTTTACATCTCCATTCTGGAATGCAGGCATTGTACTCTTCTGTCTCCACCTCATTTTCTTTGAACTACACCTAGGGTGTCATCTCTCCTATGAGGCATTTCCTGATCTCCACCCCTGTTCTGATATATTAACACTCCATCTTGACTTGACTTTTTAAAATTTTTTTATTTACTCACTTGTGTACATGTGGTAGCTTCCCAATAGAATGTAAATATCCTGGAGGGCTGGACTCTTTTCCTTTAGTCTAATGCCTTGCACATAGTAAATGCTTGATAAATGCTGGACAAGTTGAATTGAACCAAATGAGTCCCCATGTATTTTGGTTTCTTTGGATATAACATGAAGACAGTAAGGAGTGGCTCTGTTGACTCATACTGACTGTTTGACTCTGGGGAAGTCACTGAATTTTTCAGTGTCCCAGGTGCCTTTCTGAGAATAAGCTACAGAGAAGATTACAATCCACAGTGGTAGAGTGAGTCTTCTTGCCCTGAAGTTCCCCTATCCCAATTAAATCCCACGTATGGTTCCTATATCTATACTAAATTGGGTCTAACTTCTTGGCGTTGTTATTAGCACGAGATGTGATACAGAAAATCACTTTCAAATGTATATAATGCTATATAAAATTTACATAGCATTAATGATCAATTTACTATTTAAAATATAGATAGAGGCATATGTAGACAGATAGACTGACAGATGGATAGATAGAGGAGAGGAGAGGAGAGGAGAGGAGAGGAGAGAGAGAGAGAGAGAGAGAGAGAGAGAGAGAGAGAGAGAAAGAGAGAGAGAGAGAGAGAACTACTGATTATTTCATTTTTATAAAAAGGGGCACAAATTTGGAGAAATGTGTTTTGTAATGTAAGAAGCATTGCACTGAAAGTCAGGAAATATGAGTTCTAGTCCTTGCTCTCTAAATGATTAGTTCTGGGACTATAAAAACACATCAGCTAACCATGCCTCCATTCCCTGATTTGTCAAATGAGAGCTCTGAAGGAGGTTCTCAGAAATGTCTTTTCCAGCCTCAATATTCTATGACTCTGGGTTTCCCATCCCTTTATTGGGCTAGTTATCTGCCACTAATTAAAACTAAATTATCCCTCCACCTCCATTCCTGGATTTCTGACAATAAAGAAAGCCTCTTCCAGACCCAAACCCTAGAATTATGTCAGGGTTGGAGTGTGGTTCTCGGTTGTGCACGTTGCGTAAGATGTGCAGTTACCTAGTGTATATTGGACAAAAGAAACTATATATAGAATCTGAAAGTGGATGAGTTTTCAGGACCTATGCCTTAAATATAGGGTATGACACAATCATTAGCACCTCCAGGAGCAGAGCCTGAGGCAGGAATCTCTGGGGAAAATGTTTCATCCAGCATTGCTGATTCAGGAGGGACAGGTGAATCAGCAGTAGGCGGCTAGGGGGATTTGATAATCAAAGTTTGCTCTGGGTGATGAAGTGGGCTCTGGACTGAGATAACCAAGTGGGTACGTAACTAGGGCAAGCAAGTGGACTCAGGGGACTGTCAAGTGGCAAGAGGACATGGGGGCTCTTTTTTTTTCCTGATCAAGCCAGGGCCATCTGGTGATTTATGTTTATGGAATTAATTTGTCCTAATTCACATCCCAGAGTTAGCAGCTAGACTGCTAGCTCTTCCTTGTAGACAGTTTCACATTTCTTTAGCTTCACAAAAACCACTTGATTGTCAAGTTCAAATTGGCGATTACCTCCTAGACTCCTACTGTCACCTCTCACTCTGGCTTCTTGGTACCCTCTTCCCATGATCATAGAATCATAGAATGTTTGAACTACAAAAGAACTTTTGTTTGTTTTTGTTTTGCGGGGCAATGAGGGTTAAGTGACTTGCCCAGGGTCACATAGCTAGTGTCAAGTGTCTGAGGTCTGATTTGAATTCAAGTCCTCCTGAACCCAGGGTCAGTGTTTTATCTACTGCATCACCTAGCTGCCCTCTACAAAAGAATTTTTGAGATCATTGAGTCCATCTTCATTAGACTGATACTCAGAGAGGTGAGGTCATTTACTCAAGGTTGGCTAGTTGGCTAATGGCAAAGCCAGAACTATGATCCACTTCTCCTGACTATAGATATCATTTGGGGTAAGTGGTTGGAGCTTTGTCTCAGAACACTAAAATTTAGAAGTTGCAAAAACTTCAAAATAACATATTTTTTAATAGAGCAGTTTTTAAGATTTGTTATATCTGTATTTTGACAGCACTTTCACTCTTCTCTTTCAGCAACACAGAAACTAGTTAGCAAGAATAATGTAAGCTAGAAACCTACCAGATGCTCTACTTCCTCTCCCCAATGGCCAGTTACCAGGTGACTCCCCAGACCAGCCCCATTCAACTTCTTCCTCAATGGAAGTCTCTCAAGCAGAAGGATAATAGTATCTCAGGACCTCCTTATATGAGATCTAATATCACAGATTGGAGCCTCTCAACAGGGTTCTGCTAACTCTGTGGTGGATATAAAAGGTGTCTGGTGCTCTTAGCCCCAAGTGTCCTTCTCTGTTCTTTACCCTTGATTTTAAAATGTTTAGTTATGGCTCAGTTTCTGATGTCCTTTTAGACCAGAGAACAAACATACCTGCCATTGGAAGAGAGTCTCAGAGTCTCTAAGAGCTCCAGACCCCAGATGTCAATATGGCAACTTAAGAAACACAAGAACTCTACAACTCCAGTCTTTAGATTTACCCATAATCCCTTGATAGGAGACATGTGAGGATATGCCCTTCATGGCTCCCAAACTCCCCTGCACATGGCAACTTTTCTTTGATCGACCCCTCCCTGCTTCGTAATGAGAACCACCTGCTATGAAACAAAGCAAGGAGAAGAAAAGGAAGAAAGCTCTATTGTGAGCTGGAAATAGCTGCAATTAACAATAGCACATCAGCCAACAACAGCACAGCCAGGAATATGGAAGCCATGGGATATAGCTCCAAATGGGTCAGAGCCAGAAGGGGCAAACTGGGAAAACCCCTTGGAAAGTGACAGTATAGGAATCCCAGCCTTTATATAAGCAAAGAGGACTCCAAAAGTGCAGAAGGCATGTGGGAGCCCAGTGATCATCAGCACCTTTTCTTGAGAAGCAGACAATGATGCTAAAAGACCTTTCAAAATGAGCAAGGTAAACCAGTGGAGAGTGCTCTGAATTTGGAATCATGTGAAAGGATTTTGAATCCCAGCTCTGACACTTATAGGCTCTGTGCGTTTGGCCAGGCATCCATCTTTTCTGGGCCTTGATTGCTTCATGTATAAAATGAGAGAGGAAGGGTGTTAAACACTCAGCCACTCAGCCCATGGTCTCAACCCAGCAATGCTTTCCAGTATTTCCAGAACCAAATTTAAATGTAATTGGGAAATCTTCAAGAAAAGTAGAAAAAAATATAACAGAATGTAGAGATGGTAATTTGTGGTTTTCTAAGCCAATATGTGGCTGAAGGCATCTGTTTCTATTTGAGTTTGTTATCACTGGATTAGATGACTTTTGAGGTCTGAATCAGGAAGAACTGTGTATATGTAAAACACATATAAAATAACGTTGCAAGCCTCAAAGTACTTTATAAATGTTTATTATTTATCATATCATTCTTATATAACATGTATGTTATATTTATTATATTATCTTTATCATATATTATGTGTTTTTAATATATTTATTATTATTAGGATGGAAGAGTACTGACATAAATACAAATATCATGGTACAAAGAAAGGAACAGTGGGAAGGAGGAGAAGATATAGAGGTCCAGGTTAAGCATTTTGGAGAAAGCACTAACCAACTCCTGAGGGGATGGATGAAGGAAGGCATTAGGGAGATCATAGTCCTTGATGTGAGCCTCAATTAATAAGAAAGATTCTACAAGATGTCCAGGCATGGGATTTGACATGGTCAGGAGTATGAAGTAGGACAATTATTTTGGCAGCTATGTAAAAGATGGATTGGAGAGAAAAGAAACTACCAATCAACAAATATTTATTAGAGGCCTCCTGTGTGTCAGGGACTGTGTACGTCCAGATGCTAAAAATACATATCAAAAGAATGAAACAATCCCTATCCTCAAAGAGTTTGCATTCTAATGGGGGAGATAAGTAGTACATATATAAAGTGAATGAATGCAAAATTGTTGAAGAAGTTAATTTGAGAAGGAAGGCACAGACAGCTGAGAAGATCAGGAGGCTTTCAACATAAGATGGTCTTTGAGCTTAATTTTAATTCTATGAGGCAGAAATGAGGAGGAAGTATATTCCCAGCATGTGGGGATGGCCAATGCAAAAGCATGGGTATGGGTAATGGAATGTTGTGTGTGAAGAGCACAGGACAATATTGATAGGATTACAAAGTTCAGGAGAAGTAATGTAGCCAGAAAGAAGCAATTCAAATACTGTGGAGCCATGGTCAGGATAGCACAGGATCTAGCAGCTTCTACATTAAAGGATTGGAGGGTATGGAATATGATGTTCCAGAGGGCAAAAAAATCACTTATCCAGAAAAACTGATTATAATCTTTTAGGGGAAAAAATGGGACTTCAATGAAAAAAGAAGACTTTCAGATATTCCTGATCAAAAGACTCAAACTGAATAGAAAATTTGACTTTTGAATACAAGACCCTAGAGAAGCATAAAAAGATAAACGGGAAAAAGAAATCATGAGAGATGTTAAAAGGGTAAACTCTTTACATTCCTACATGGGAAGATGATAAGTCAAAATCATAAGAGCATTCTGAGTATTAGGGCAGAAGATAGGAATAAATTTAGATGGAAAAAAAATAAATTTAGACAGAGGGCACAGATGGCAATTGATTTTGAAGGGATGATACTTGTAAAGCATTTATTTTTTGTTTCTCTTTTTTTGGGGGGGTGGGGGCACGGGGAGTCAGGGTTAATGATTGTCTTGCTTCCAAGGCCAAATTCAGCCTTGGGTCCTCCTGGGTCCAGGGCTGGTGCTTTGTCCACTTTGTCACCTAGCTGATTCATAATGGAATCTTTGGGGTAAAATTGAGGGGATAGGAATACAGTGGGGGAGTGGACAGGGGAGGAGATAGAGGAGTGACAGAATGGGTTGAAATCTCACATGAAAGAAGCAGGAAAGGGTATATGGAGTGGGAGGGAGAGATGAGCGAGGTGTGGGGAAGTGAAGAAGCCTTATACACATCAGAATTAGCTCAAAGACCTTAATCTCATCAGAATTGGTTCAAGGAGAGAATAACATACATACCCAATTGGGTGGAGTAAGATATCTAACCCTAAGGGAAAGTAGGATGGGAAAGGGATAAGGATGAAAGGGTGGAAGAAGGGAGGGCAGAGTAGGTGAGGGGGAATTCAGAAGCAAACACTTTTGAGGAGGAATAGGGTAAAAGAAGAGAGAAAATAGAGTAAATATCATGGGAAGGGAATAGGATGGAGGGAAATACTTATGATGATTGATTATAATAGCAAAATGTATGATACTTTGCTGGGCTATTGTGAAGAAAATTCTTTGTCAAGTTTAAGGTACCATATACAAGTTATGATGAATGGAATGCTATCAGAAAACCTGGAAAGACCTACATGAACTGAAGCAGAGTGAAATATACTGTATACAAAATAACAGCAGTAGTGTAAGATGATTGGCTGTGAAGGATGTGGTTACTTTCAGCTATGCAATGATCCAATATAACTCTGAAGGACTTATGAAAATTGCAGTCCATCTACAGAGAAAGAACTAATGGTATCTGAAAACAGATTGAAGCACAATTTTTTTTGATAGTTCCTTAATCTGAAGTTTTGTTTTTATCTATTTTCTTTCACAACCTGGCTAATGTGGAGATGTTTTGCATGACTACTCATGTATAACTTATATTGAATTGTTTGAGTTCTTGGGGGTGCAGGGTGGGGAGAGAGGGTGGAAGAGAAGTTGGAACACAAAGTTTTAAAAAATTGATGTCAAAATTTGTTTTTACATGTAATTTTGAAAATAAAATTCTAAACAGAAAAAAAAAGAAATGTTCATGTCCAATAGCAATTGATGATAAGGGAGAGGAGAGAAGAGCTGAAGTCATCTGCATAGGAATGATAATTTTAAAAATGGAATCTGATGAGGTTACCAAGAGAGATGTAAGAGGGGAAGAGAGCCTTGTACAGTATATTGGGAGAACACGCATTCAGGGGGCAAGATATGGATAATGATACAAGAAAAGAGATTTAAGAAGAAATAGTAAGACAGGTAAGAGGAGAACCAAGGGAGAGCATGTTATAGACTTCATGAGTACAGAGAGTTTCCAGGAGCTGTGAGGATAGTCAACAATGTCAAATGAAGCAGAGAAGACAAGGATGAGAATTGGAAAAAGGCCATCATAGGTAGCATTAAGGAAGGGAATTCTATTGAGAAGTTCTTATAGGAGTTCAAGAGAGAGGTAACAAAGATCTCAACTAAAGTGGTGGCAATTTAAAATCAAGGGATTAAGAGCTATTAGATGACATTAAACATTATCTAGTTTAACTCTTTCAGTCCCAGACAGGTTAAGTGATTTACCTATATTTAAAAAGGTAGCAAATAACAGACCTGATATTTGAACCCAGGTCTCTGACTCTAGATTTGGTGTTGTTTCCATGGCTGTATGCTGTGTGCCAAGTATCATGGAGAAGAGTAAGCAGTCTTTTTTTGTAATTCTTTTCTTCTTCCACCCTTCCTTTGAGAATTTTGATCTCCCAGCAAGATTCAATTCAGGTGCCACCTCTTATATGAAGCCTTCTCTGGTATTCCTAATCATTAAAAATAATAACTGACATCTTTACAGAACCTTATCAAAGTTTTCAAAGGGCATCAGATATATTATCTTCTTTAAGGCCTCTCAACAACCCTTTTTGGTAGGGACTACTGATGTTATTTTCACTTACTTTTCAGACTAGGAAATTGAGTCTGACCCAATAAGTGATTTGTCTTTTGTTTTTGTTCTTTGTCATTTTCAGTCATATCCAACTCTTTGTGACCCCTTTTGGGGTTTCCTTTGAAGAGATACTAGAGCTGTTTGCCATTTCCTTCTCTAGCTCATTTTACAGATGAGAAAACCAAGGCAAATGGGTTAAGTGAGTTGTTCAGGGTCACATAGCTAGTGTCTAAGGCTGGATTTAAACTCAGGTCTTCCTGATTCCAGGCCCAGCACTCTGTCCACTGAGCCACCTAGCTGCCCTGTGATTTATTGATGGTGTCATACTTAATCAGTATTAAAGAGAGGCTTTGCACCCAGATCACTTTTATGTCAAGTCTAAAATACTAACCATTACATGATGTTTCCTCTCTGCTTAGCCATATATTTGCTTCTCTCTATACCTAGCTCCTTCAGGGTTGAAGTTATTTCAAGTTTTGTTTTAGTTTGTTCAGGGATTTTCTGACACTGCTATCCCCAGTGTCTCACACAGTGCATTGCACACAGTAAGAATTTAATAAGTGTCCAATTGAATTGAATTAGCAATTGTTAACTCACTGCTGCCATCGCAAAGGTAAGCCCCATTGCTGTGGGAGGAATCAGGGAACAATAGGTTACAGCCCATGCTGTATTTTGTGGAATCCAACCAGTCCCTCTTGATGTGACTAAATGGTCCTGAAATGCCCTTTGGGGGGTTGACTCTCATCAATAAGTGGCCTTTTCATCCCCTAAACAGCAGCCCACCAAAAAAAGGCTCTTTTCTGAATTCCTAAGCCCCTCTCTGGTGGCCAATTCAGCTCATTAGGGAACCATTTAGCTTATGACTACTGCAATGTGGGATACTGATGCTGGAAACTGCTTCCCTGGAGAATTGTGGAGAAAGAAGGGGTGGCACAGACAGTGGGGAGCTCTTCTTCCTTCTCCACCTGCCAGGGAACATTTTTAGTGCCCTCCAGGGTAAGAAAGGAAGGCATGATCTGATTGCTATTCCCATAATTGGTGCTCTAGGAATACACTGGTATTTAATTAGATTGATTCATTTTTGCTTCCAGAGTAGATCTTTCCAAAGCATCAGGGACCTACAGCATTGCCTGTCACAGAGCAGTGCTCGGGTGGGGTGGACATACTGTAGACATCATTAATGAAGAGCCATTGGGACAGCCCTGCAAAACCTGTTATCGTTTTGCTTCTCACAAGCTGTTGGAAGGCAGACTCCTGTGGGGCCAGGACTAAGAATAATAATAATAGCAATAACTCACATTCCTATTATAGCTTCAGGTTCACAAAGAATATTCTACAAACCGCTTCTCTGGGGCAAGTGGCTCAAGCATTGTTATCCTCATTTTACAGATGAGGAAATTAAGGCTGAAAGTGGTTGAGTAATGAGCTCATCATCATAAGATTAGACATATATCAGAATTGGGATTCAAGTCAGATTTCCTGACTACATCTAGTAGTGATGAATATGAGAGCCCAAAGTGGGAGAATGCCTATATTGCACTTCACAAGATGGGCTGCTAAGCCACTATGAAGTTAGTTTGCTGATGTGATGTTTGATTGGGAAGGAAAGGGGGTAGGGGTAGAGGGGGAGGCATAAGCCCAGTGTACTAGTCCTTTAGGATACAGATTAACTAATAAAACTACCTTTTTCTTTGACTTTTAAAAATCTTAATAGTATTTTAATTTTTTCTACTTACATGTAAAGATAGTTCTCAACATTTTTTGGTTTGGGGGGTTTTTTTTGGGGGGTGGCAATGGGGGTTAAGTGACTTGCCCAGGGTCACACAGCTAGTAAGTGTCAAGTGTCTGAGGCCGGATTTGAACTCAGGTCCTCCTGAACCCAGGGCTGGTGTTTTATCCACTGTACCACCTAGCTGTCCCACCATGATTTCTTAATAGTCAAAACTAATGTTTTTTTAAAAGTGTTCCTCTTTCTTGAATTCTCTATAGCGTGCAGCTCTGTTGACCAGCCTCTCCTTGTGGATACATGTAGAATACAAAACCAGAATTTGTATTCTGCTGGGCTCAGGCTCAAATTTAGCTCCAACACACAGGTTATGTGATCATGGGTAAATCCTTTAACCTTTAGGAACTTCAGTCTATTCTGACACTTTTTAACTGTGTGATCTTGGACAAGTCACTTAACCTTCCTATTCTTCTGTTTCCATATTTGTAGGCTAAGGAAATTGGACCACGTGGCCTCTGAGGATGCTTCTAGCTTTAGAGCTAGGATCTTATGATCTTAAATAGGGGCAATCATTGATTTCAAATTGCCTAGCTTTGTAAACCTGAAAGCCAAGCCAAGCCGATCCAAACCAGTAGACATTTATTAAGTGCCTACTATGCACCAGGCACTGTGTGAAACACTAGGGATAAAACTAATTAAAAGAAATACAGTCTTTGCCCTCAGGGAGGTTACAATAAAATGGAAGGAGCCAACATATTGAAACTCTATAAATATGCTGTGTGAATGTTGGTGGTTCTACCCCTCAGGTGACTGAGTAGCTAAGAGCTGCTCTGTTTGAAATTCACTGTCTGTCTTATAGGAGGTTTCTGATTCATTTGCCCACAGACAGAATGAACTGTAGCTGACCGCTTTCATTGAAGTGTAGGTGGGGTGGCTAGGTGGTGCAGTGGATTCAGCACTGGCCCTAGATTCAGGAGGACCTGAATTCAAACCCAGCCTCAGATACTTGACACTTACTATCTGTGTGACCCTGGGCAAGTCACTTAACCCCAATTGCCTAAAAAAAAAAAAAAGACAGAAGAAGAAGAGGTGTAGGCAACACGGTATTCAAACAGGGAACCCAAGGAAGAAACTCTTCTACAGCATGCCACTCTCTTAATTTGAGAACTTGTAAAACTCTTCCTAGAAGAATTATGGATAGATGAGGTCAACTATAAGGAAAACCTCCTTACCTCTTGCCTCTGAATTCCTCTTCCCCCTTATGTAGTTTTAATTTTATTCTTAAATGTAATGGTTCTAAAAAACAAAGTCTTGAATAATTTCCAGACTTTTGTTCCACAAAGAATTTAAGAGAGCTCAGTGGAAAAAATACTATCCAATTTTGGACAATTTTTACATGACCTATATAGTTCCTATAAGTCTTCCAGTTATGACCCTCCCTAAAGAAACAACTAAGCTTAGTTATGATGTACCAGCCTCAAATGTGAGATGGCTCTCTCAACTTGGAGTTAGTTCTAATTCATCTCAGACTTAGATGTGTGACCCAAAGGAAGTCTTTGAGGCTCAGTTTTCTTCTCTGTAAAATGAAGGTGCTCTACTCGATAATCTTTAAGCTCCCTTCTAGTTTAAAATTGTGGCATCATCACTATCCTCATCATTGTTTTTAGTGTTGTTCATCTCTAAGGGGATCATGATGTGATGATCTGTCTAACCTGGTCAACTGTGGTCTTGTCCACAGCACAAGTTACTATACATGTCTTCCATCACTGTTTCAGCAGTTCATATCTGACTGCTTTGGTGACAACTAGGAGTGCGTCCCATAAGATCATAGTTGTGTTTTTCTTGTTTTGGGTTTTTCAATAGCTTTTCACTGCCTCTGTCAAACTCAAGTCCCACTGAAAAACATGACTGCAAGATTTGCATCTTGATCCATTCTAGACATTTCTGGCAAATGGTTCATCAATACATCCCAGTCCAAACCCAATTGCTCATTTGTACAGCCTGGGTCCAAAGCCATCTAGGGAAGATAGCACTACCATAGTGTATGACATCCCCCTCCCCCCCAAAAATAATTCAGTGCCACCTAATAGTTTTATGTAGTTTTATTCCCCTTGCCAGTGTGGGTCTATCCTCTTCTGGAATTTGCGTGTCATCCTTGCTCAGGGGCCATGCTAATCTTCTCTTTATCGTTCTAATTTTAGTATATGTGCTGCTGAAACGAACATTGGTTCTACCCTCTGTCTACTGTTCTTTACTACCGTGGCATTTGCGGGACTTTGGCACAGACAGTATGGGCACACAATTACAGAGCACATCTTTTGACAGCACATTCACTTTGGCATGTTACAGCCATGCAGACGCAGGCTGACCTAGTTAGCTCTACATGTGTTGTGATTCCAGTTAATTGTATATCAACTAATTGCATAATTCATTTATTAATGGACCAAATTAAACTCCAAGGGCTGCTGCTCATCTTCATATCTTCAGAGCATTAGGGTTCAGGAGAAGCAAAGGCTCAGGAGATTTTAGTCATTCAGTCTCCCATCTCCCAATCGACCACTCCCCATTTATTTTTTCTTTAGGGGAAGAGCTATTTCAAAGAATGACAAGATAAAAGATAAAAGATGTCACTCAGATGCAGAAACACCAGTTGGGACATGAAGATGAGCCCCCCAGGTAGGCTCCCAAGACCTGACAGTTAGCTAAGAACTTCCCCCAGACTCCAGACTCCAGTCTACTCTGGTGCATGTGCAGGGGGCGGGCTCCAAGCCTACAAATAGAAGGAAAATGATTGATAAATAGAGACAGACACATGCATAGATCAGCACAGCTGCAGCTTCCAAAGGTTTAAGAGAATGAATGCCATGCACCCTCTGAAAAAAATCTCCCCCCACCCCCTGTATCTTAACCAGAATACATTTGCTGTTCTATTCTGAGAGGAGGTGGAAACGAAACTCCCAGAGCCTAAGTGTCACAACCCTATTCTTTATGTTCTTAAATGAATAACAGATAAAGGAATTGCCTGAGTACAAAGGGATGAGACAAGTGTCTAAAGAAATAGAATGAAATAAAATGTATGTTGCAGATCTAGAACTCCATCCTGATTGCCAAGTTAAAAAAAAAGAAAGAAAGGGGGAAAACAAGCCCCTGAGCAGACCCAAACCTTTCTTTCATGTATGATTGCACCAAATTAGCCTGATTGTTTGAACCTTCTGAACAGACTTGGATGTCTCAGTTGTGACTTTCACTGAGATTAATGCATTTAATTTACGCCTTTAGTATATTCCAGACACTATTCAGCAGCCAGTTGGGAGTTCCCTGTCCTATGAGCTGTTCCTTGGAGGGATAAGCAATAGCTGTCTCTCAATCCTGCTGCTGAGCTTTGGTGATGGCTAAGAGACTTTCTGTATTTCTAATAGTCTCTTGACCAGGAGGTTGGGGTGTGAAGACTTAGGGAAAGAAATGCAACACAGGATAAAAGGGACAAAGTGGTAGAATTTGTCTGTTTTCCAGGAGGTTTGTTGTCTTCCTCTATTGTCTTGTCTTTAATGACATCACTTAATTTCATTGTGACTCAGTTTCCACACCTGTGAAATGAAAGAATTGAGGTAGATGGTGGCTAATACCCTTTCTGACTCCCAGATTCTGTGAGTTCAAATCAATAGGATTACAATATCATTTATTTAGAAAATAAATCTAAAGCCCCCCCACCATTTTGCAGACTCAAACTTACTTAAGTCACTGAGAGATTTGTCAGTCAGTCAACAAATATTTAGTGCCCACTATATGCAAGACACAGTAAGAAGAACTCAGGATATAAAGAAAAGAGAGTCCCTGTTCTCAAGTTAACATGCTGGGGAGATAATATGCAAACCTGCATGTACTCTCAGACACATGACACTAGCTGTGTGACCCTGGGCAAGTCACTTAACCCTCATTGCCCTGCAAAAAACAACCCAAAACAAACAAACAAACAAGAAAAACCCTGCATGTACAAACAAGATATATAAAGGATAAGTTGGAGACAATCAGCAAAAGGAAAGCACTAGATTGAGGGACTTGCACAGGGTTATACAATCAGTATAGGATTGGGGCAGGGTTTAAAGAATGTCTTTCTCTTTCCATCATGCCATATTTTCTCTTAGGAAAATGAGGCAAAGGCACAGAGCTTACAACTAACAATTCTAATGTCCTGGCAATCACCACAAAACCCACTTGGAGCAAGTAGCTGACTAGAAATCCTCAAATCAAATTGTTAAGACGAATTTAATTCATTAGGACTGGGGGGGGGGGGCGGGAGGGGAAGATAAGAATTACTGTGATACCACGAGTTTCCCGCTTGAGCTTGTTATTCATCCTTTGCTCTCAAAGAGGACCAATACCATCACAGGGTTATGTCTTATCTTGCACATGAATTGGATTTAAGTGAGGCAGAGTTACACAAAGTTGTCAGCCTCACTCTCTCTTCCAGAGTCATCAAGGTCCAATGACTAGACAAAAGTCAGGATGGGTGGTGATGGCCCAGGATGAAGTATATGACCTTGGCATTTTTGATGTCTGACCAAGCTCTAAGCACTGCACAATGCCTGCTTCAGCATCCTTTGTGGAAATTGGAAAAAATTGTTCTCATCCTCCTGTTCCACATGTTTGGGTTAGACATCCCCCTAACTCACTGATGAATTTGAAGCCTGTCAGTTACCTTCAAAATGGTCTATCCCTTCTACTGAGCTGATTTTACAGGGGTAAGACCCCTGCATGTGCTATAGCTTCTTGGAGCCACGGGTGAGAGTTTCAGTGGCAGAACAGGAAAGGATAGAGAGGAACTCACCTGGAATACAATTTCTGGGGAAATTTTAAGTAATTATTCTTTCAGGTGCTAATCTCAATTGTCTCTACCTATTTGATGAACTACAAAAGCTGTCAACACCCTTCATGTTTTATTCCCTGGGAAATTCCCATTTTACTAACCCTAGTTTACAACCCTGCAAATTTTGCCAAAACACAATGGCATTTTTAGGAAAATGACCTCCTTCTTCAATTTTGGTACATTAATGTCATGTTATGTTATAGCACTGTAAGAAATAATATAAAAATACAGAGAAGCATGGGAAGACTTGCATGATAGATGATAGATGAATAGCTAAATCATTTATTAAACATTTGCTAAGTGCTAGGTAATGTGGCGAACAATGGAGGTATAAATATAAGCAAGCAAGACAGTTCTTGCTTTCTAGAAAATTACATTCTAATAGGTGAAAACAGCACACATAAGGGAGCTGGAATGTGTGAAGTGAGGGAAACAAGTTAAGACAAACTGGAGGCCAGTAAGTGAGATAGAGACTTGATTCCAGGCCAGATTAGATGAAGGCTCACCTATCACTGATGCAAAGTGAAGTAAGAAGAAACAGAAGTTAGATGAATATAATGCCTGCCAAGAATAAAAATGAAAAGTAAAAACAACAATGAAATGATTGAAACTGAACATTGTGACCCCAGGCAAGTCACTTAACCCTCATTGCCCTGCAAAAAACAAAAAACAAGAAAGAAAGAAAAGAAAAGAAAAAGAAAAGAAATGGAACATTGTAAAATTATAATGATCAAGATTGACCCCCAAAGAAGAGGTATGGAGAGACACCTCCCTTCAACTCCTTTGAAGAGGTGAGTGTTCAGGGGGATGTAACATAGCATGCAATGTCTGACTTTTTAGCTGTATTGATTGGCCTTGCTGAACATTATTTTTTCATTTTGAAGATGTTTTCATAATAAGGGATGTCTATCTGAGAGGGCATAGAAAGAGGGTGATACAGGAGGAAATGTAGGTCATATAAAAACAAAATATACCAATAAAAATCTTTTTAAATAGAAATGGTGCTCTTTGAGATGGTATTGTTTCTTATACATTTATTCTTCTGGTTGGAGCCCAGGCTGTCCATCTGGATTTAAAAGTCTCAGACAAACCTGAAAGATGGCCTTTGGCAAATCCAAACCTCACTGTTTTTTGTTATAAAACAGGAATTGTCCTTTATCTCATAGCTCCTTCTTCCCTTGACTTTGGAGACTCTGGGTTTTGTAGACCTTGGATATAAGGCTTCAGAGAAGAGACAAACTATGTGTGCAGAATGATGTGTGAGTCTCAGAAGGCTTCATCCTTCACTCTGAGCTGTTGGCAAAGATTCAAGTTGGTTCTTTTGTGACATTAAAAGCTGCACTTCAGTGTGGAAAATAAACAGACAGAAGACACGAGCTAATGACTTTGGAAGGCCAGAGAGCAGCTGAAGTATTGTTTTTGTTTTTTTTTTAATGCAATAGATTTTAAACGGCATTTCCAATAATGAATAAGTCACCCAATTACTGTGCGTGCCTCCTTCTGAACACCTGTCCCAGAGATTTTCAATCCCCCGAGTGACTTTTATTTTTAACAATATTTATTATGATGAGTGTTATCACATTAGATGAAATCAGCTGGAGATAGAAGCTGCATTCATTGATGGCATGAAAACAATGTGACTTTTCTTTTTCTTATTCCACTTCCCACCCCCCCACACAACCTCATTTGAGTGCTATAACTTCCTAGCACTGTTATTTCTGCCATTCCCAGGTGGAAAAGTGAAGTAATTTCATAACCATATTACAAAGCAAGGTCATTGGAGGGTGACCCAATGAATTCACCTCAAAGGATCCCTAACCATTTCACAAAGAACTTACTGATGAGGGGGAAAGAAGGAATTGTTTCATTTCTCATCCAAATTTTCACTTGGTTGCTAAATGTCTGGACCTTTGGGATGGGGGCAGGGGCAATAGGTCTTGGAGGGCAAAACAGTAGTACCAACCAGGTGACCAGAAGGGAGAAAGAATACTTTCTACTCAAGATGATAGCGGACACTCAAAAAAGATGGCTAATTAATATGCCTCTGCTTTATCAGCCTTTACAACAGTATCCCCACTGGATTCAATGAGCATGGATTATTAAAAAAGTGAATGATTTTGAAGTCAGGAAGAATGGGTTCAAATTCAACCTTGGACGTTTATTAGTTACATGATTATGGAAAGATCTAGTAACCCCTCAGTCCTTCAGGCAATTCTCAAAGACTACAAATTGTAGAATAGTTACAAATCTACCTTGGCAAATGGAGTTTCCACCTCAATTAAATCACATATCTCAATAAAACAATAAAGAACTATATAACCAGCACTATGATAATTGATAAGGGGCATGGATTAATGGAGAGTTAACCTCAGAGATGAAGATCTCAGTTTAAGTTCTACTCCTAACACAGAACACTGAATGATCCTTAGTATGTCACTTAATTGGTTTGTTCCCTAGGCAACTAGGACTATAAATTATAGAGCAGGTGTCCATTCGCACTAATATAAGAAATTTTCTAAATGATAGTCCCCTTAAGCCATTGAAATTAAAGATTTTGAATAAAATACTACTATTAGCCCTGTTCCTCATCCTCCTGTTCCTTCTCCTTCTCCAGCTCCTCCACCTCCTCCTCTTACTACTACTACTACTACTATGATGATGACGACAACGAAACTAGGTTGCAGTTACTACATTCAAAGAGCTTCCATACTATTGTAAAGAATTAATTGTTATTTGAGGTTTTCATGCCTCAGCACGCACTGGCCTGGGGCTCCGCAAACTGCAAGGTGCTCCACCCACTGGCTGTAGCTGTTGCCATGGTGCTGGCACCTCACATCATCACCACTCACCGATGCCTACATGGGCCTGGCAACAGCTACAACCGGTGCGTGGAGCACCATGCAGTTTGCGAAGCCCCAGGCCAGTGCGCACCAAGGCATAAAAACCTCAAATAACAATTAATTCTTTACATTCATCCTGGCTGGCTCACCAAAAATCTGTGGGGACCAATTTTTTATTGGGGAGTGTTAGCTAAGTGGCTCGCTGCAATATTGGGGCAAGGAAGGAGACTAGCAGCCTCCCTCAAAACAGAACAGGATTTATTTTAACAAGAATGAACTTAAAAAAAAAAAAAAAAACCACAAACAGGATCAGTGGGATCAAGGTAAAGGAAATAAAATGGGGAAGGGAAATTATACAACCTGAAAAGATATCACTGCCCAGGAATCAGCTGAGAATACGCAGCAGAACCCTTGCTGTTCCAGCATCCAGCTAGAATGCCCAATTCTCCTTCCCCAATCCCAGAAAAACCCCACACAGCCCCAGCCAATGGGATGGCCACTCTGACAGTCACATGACTGCCCTCACTAGGATTTCAATCATTATAATTTTGCCAGGCCCATGTAGGTGTCAGCAAGTGGTGATGACCTGAGGTGCCAGCACTGTGGCAATGGCTACAACCAATGGGTGGAGCACTGTTCGGTTTGCGGAGCCCCAGGCCAGTGTGCACCGGACATAAAAACCTCAAATAACAATTAATTCTTTACACTATGCATTTAGGTAGCATAATAGAGTATTGGACCTAGAATCAAGAAGTTGTAATTTCAAATTCTGCCTTAATTGCTAGCTATAAGACTGTGGGCAAGTGATTTAACCTGGATCATTCTCAGTTTCCTCATCTATAACATGGGGTTCATGCTAGAATCCACCTAATCAGATTGCTAGGATCAAATGGGTTAATATATGTAAAGGACTTTTGTAAAATATAAAATTCTATCTAAATACATGCCAGCTATTTTTATTATGAATCACTAATACCACCAGAAGGAGGACACCCTCTGTGCTATGTTTGTGACTTTGGTCTCAGGTAAAAAGCACTTTAATACCCTTCTTTTTAATGCCAATATTGTCCTAATGTTGTTGTGAAGCTGTGAATGAAAGCACAAATAAATGCATGAATGAATGAATGAATGAATGAATGAATGAATGAAAAAACCCTCTTCTGCATATGTGCTGTGTGCAAAATACTTTGCTAAGCCCTAGAGATACCAGCAGAAAAGCCATACGTCCCTGTTTTCAAGTAATTTTATATTCTAATGAGGGTAATAATACACATAGAAGATTTCATTCAGCTGCAAGTCATATGGAAAGAAAATCCCTTCAGGGTATAGTAACAAAGCAGATGGTAACGCATCTTCTTTAATGTTATTCCATTAATAACCCCATATCCCTTTCTGATATTGAGCCATTCAATGATGATGTGAAGAGTTTTGATTAGGAGAACTTTGTTTTTAAGATCTTCAATAGCTGTGGCTATTGAGGATGTGGGGCTGCATCACTCACAGAGACAGCTGTCAAGGTTCATCTCCATAAGGGTTATTTCCCTGTAATTATGGATGTAGGGGTTGGACTAGAGGTAAGACTAGTAGCCTGTTCTTCTACAGCTCTTGAACTAATTTTACCATAAGTGGCATTTCATGATCACTTGGCAGTAGTAGTGGTAGTGCTGAGGTTGGCAGATCCCTGCTCCACTGGCTGCTTCCCTGGATAATTGTCAGGCCCTGACTATACACAGGGCAGTGTCCTGGGGTGTGGCAAGAAGTGCTTCTATATTAAGTCATAGAATACTGGTTTCTGAAGATATAAAGTTGAGAATTACTCAAAGGCCAACTGAGAGATTAACAGAAAGATTGGGTTTCATTGGTCCCAAGATTGATTTGAAATAGGAGAGTGTACTTCCTCTCCTAAAATGGCAGCAGAGGAGGCAAAGCCAAGATGGCAGAGCAAAGGCAGTGACTCACCTGAGCTTTCCCCAAAACCTCTCTGAACTCTTTTAAATAATACCATAAAGCAATTCCCAGAGCAGCAGAACCCACAAAAAGAGAGGGTGAAATAATTTTCCAGCCAAAGACAGCTCAGAAGTACATCAATAAAGGACTGTCACATCCAGCTGAGAGTGGAACACAGTCCCAGTCAGGCAGCACCAGCACAGACCAGCCCCAGCAAACCAAGAGCAAGTCATGGGAGTCACCGAATCTATAAAAGTGGTGACTGCTTCTGGAGCTCTCAGCCCACAGATGCTAAGGGGGCCAAACAACTGGTCAGAAGTAGTTTACAGGGGTCTCTTTGCTAGCACTAAGGCAGGACTCTGTTGATTTGTCCATACTTGGATCCAGGTTACAGCTTCGGTTAGCAGTTGCAGGGTGAGGAGGAGCACTGACATACCAGATCTTGCAGCCACGGTGGAGCAGGTAACCTCTTCACACTTCCAGGGTAGAAAAGAGGGCTTGTGGTTGCTCACAAAACAGATCACAGAACAGACCTGAAAAGCAGTAAACACACCTCTCCTTAGATCATATAATCTTGGAAGAACTGTTAACTTACAGGTCCCTAGAAGCATCTCTGAAAACAGCTTTACAAAATCCCTGGAGCTTGGGACAGTGACCCTCCACCCTGGAAGTAGAGCCCTACATTAATAAAGAGTTAAAAATAAAGAAATAGGCTGAGAAAATAAGTAAACTAAAGAAAAAATTCTGACCACAGAAAGATACTATGGTGACAAGGAAGATCAAAACACACATTCAGAAGAAGATAACAAAGTCAAAACTCCTAAATCCAAAGCCTGCAAGAAAAATATGAATTGGTCTTAGGTCATGGAAGAACTACAAAAGCATTTTGAAAATCAAGTAAGAAAGGTAAAGGAAAAATTGGGAAGACAAATGAGGGTGATACAAGAAAATCATGAAAGAAGAGTCAACAGCTTAGTAAATGAGGCACAAAAGATACTGAAGAAAATAACACCTTAAAAACATACTAGGCCAATTGGTAAAAAGAGGAACAGAAATCTAATGAGAAGAATAATGCCTTGAAAAGTAGAATTGGACAAATGGAAAAGGAGGCAAAAAAGCTCATTGAAGAAAATAATTCCTTAAAAATTAGAATTGAGCAAATGGAAGCTAATGACTTTATGAGAAATCAAGAAGCAATAAAACAAAAACAAAAGAATGAAAAAATAGAAGACAATGTGAAATATCTCCTTGGAAAAACAACTGACCTGAAAAATAGATCCAGGAGAAATAATTTTAAATTATTGGACTACCTGAACACCATGATCAAAAAAAGAACTTAGATATCATCTTTCAAGAAATTATCAAGGAAAACTTCCCTGATATTCTAAAACCAGAGGGCAAAATAGAAACTGAAATAATCCATCCATCACTTCCTGAAAGAGATTCCAAAATGAAACTTCCAGGAATATTATAGCCAAATTCCAGAACTCCAGGTCAAGGATAAAATATTGCAAGCAGCCAGAAAGAAGCAATTCAAGTTGTGTGGACCCACAGTCAGGATAACACATAGGCATCACAGAGGCATAGACTCCTCATCCCCCAGACTAAAATCCCAAAATATGTAAGTCACTCAATGAGGCATAAGGCAAATTCATAAAGAAAATAGCTATAGTTCAAATAATTGCTACTCCCTGTCTTCCTCTACCATGCCATTTTAAATCCCAACTCTGTGCCTCAGGCTCATGCTATTCCCTCCTATGTGGGATGCTCTTCTTTATCCTATTCATGTATCCAAATGTTATATATCCTTTGAGGATCAGCTAATGGGCCCCTCCTCTAGGAAGTTTCTCTGGACTACCCCAACCCTCAGTGATCTCTCCTTTTTCTAAACTCCTAAGGCACTAAAATTCTTCAACACCACTTAAAATTTGGAGACCTAAGAGCTCAATTTGGATACTACTACAACAATCTAGGTGAGAAGAGATGAAAACTCAAAAAAATCATGGTAGTGTGAGACAGGAAAAAGGAACATATTGAGAAATGTGGTGGTATCAGGATCTATACTAATTGGCAACTGAACACATGGAAAAGTTTCAGTAAATGAGGGTAAACAGTCAAGAATCACTCTGAGGCTATTCACCTGGGTTCTTGAAAAAAATATGATCAAATAGGGACATTAGAGAGAAGAATGGGCTTTTGTCATTCAATCAATAAATATTCCTTAACTTCTTGCTATTTGTCAGACCCTGGGATAAGTTCAAGGAAAAGAAAGGCAAAAGATAATTCCTGGTCTCATGGAGCTCACAATCTAATTGGAGAGAAAACATGCAAACAACTATGTACAGTCAAGTTATATACAGGATATATGGAAAATAATCAACAGAGGCAAGGTAGTAGAATTATGGAGACTAGGAAAGGCTTCCTATAAAAAGTGGGATTTTCATTGAGACTTGAAGAAGCCAGGGAGGTCAGGAGGTAGAGATAAGGAAAGACAACATTCCGGGCATGAGGGATAGCCATTAAAAATGCTCAGAGTTGGGAGATAGAGTATTTTATTCGAAAAACAGTAAGGAAGCCAGTGTCATTGGACTGAAGAGAATATAGATGGGAATAAGGTACAAGAAAACTGGAAAGTTGTGTGTGTATGGGGATAACAGGTTATAACTGATTAGAGCTATCTCATAGTAGCAGTTCTAGTTTTTCCTTCACTTCAGATGATAGGTATAATCATAGATTCAGAACTGGGATTGATCTTAGAGGTCACTTCTTCCCAATAAGTATTTTTACTCAGATTAGAATGTAAATTCCTTGAGGGCAGGTAATATCTCTTTTTTTGTATTTGTATTGAAAGTGCTTAGCACAGGTCCAAGCACATAGTACTAGATAGTATTTTATTTATTCATTCTTTTGCTCACTAGTTGACTGGTGTTCAAGAACTCTGAGAATCTGAATTTGAAGAGGACTAGATTTCTGACCTATACTTGAATAAGAATTGCCTCTTACAATACTGACAGTTGATCCTGTACCCTTTGTTGGAGGGCTGTCAACAAAGGGCCTCCCAAAGGAAACTAATGCCACTTTTTGATGACTCTCTAATTCTTAGGAAGGTTTTCCGTACATCAAATCTAAATGGCCTCTTTCCAACTTACTCCCATTACTACTAGTTCTTTTTTGGGGGGCCAAGTAAAAGAAGTCTAACCTGTCCTGTGGCACTCTATGGAAGGGATCTCCTAGAAAGGACAAATACCTCTGAGGAGTCATGGCCCAATCCCAAAGGATATGTAATCCATCCATCAAAGAGTGGAAATACTGGCCAAATCCCACCTTCCCAGGCATGGCAAATCAAGGGACTTTTCTCCAACACAACCACATCTACCCTTATCAGTCATCATTCTTCCCCCTCTTTGCAAATTTCCAACCTCTGACATCTTCCCAGTGTTTTTTGTTGTTACTTATTCATTTCAGTTGTATCTAACTTTCAATGATCCCATTTGGGGTTTTCTTGGCAAAGATACTGGAAGGTTTTGCCATTTCCTTTTTCAGTTCATTTTACAGATGAGGCAGCTGAGGCAAACAGGGTTAGATGACTTGTCCTGAGTCACACAAATAGCAAGTGTCTGAGGAAAAATTTGATCTCTGGTCCTCCTGACTCAAGATCCACTGTTTTATTCTATGCACCACCTAACTGCTCTTACTTGAATTTCCATGTATTCACAATAGCAGTTATGCAGGTATCATTGGTGAAATTCAGTCTTCCCCCGAATACCTACTCTCAGACACTGCAGATCACCTAGTAATGGCTATAGGCTACTACTGGGCTTAGGTTCTGCAGTATGGGTCAGTGATTATTGAGTAAGAATCCCACCCTCCTACATTTTCATTGTGAATGGGACAGAATGAGTCAAACAGGATGATCAGATATGGATGCAGGAAGAAAAATAAAAGATCTCTTTATATTATCTTTTCCCCAAAACCCACATCTCCTATTACTATTAAATCTAAACTCCCCTATTATTATTGAGGGCAACACCATCCTTTCCATGATTCCATGTAAAACCAAGTTCACACCCTTGGTGTCATTTCTTGACTCCTCACTCTCTTTTCCTCATATTGAATCTTGCTTTATGCTGAATCTTGGTATTTCTCTTTATACAATATCTTTCATATTCATCTCCTTTCTACTCACACAGCCACTACCCTGATTCAAGCTCTCGTTGTGACTCATATAAATTACTGAAATAGCTTCTAATTAATCCACGATGGTCAGGACTTTCTTTTCTCCAGCCCATCCTCCAGACACAGATGCCAATATAATTTTCCTAAAGTATAGGTCTGGTCGCTCTACTTCCCTACTCTACTTCCAATGGCTTCCTATTGATTCTAGAATCAAATATCATTTCATCTCTATCTCATCCTTTAAAATTTTTATTTCCATGCACATTTTTTTATGTACATAATTTTTAGTAGAGCAGTCCCAAAAGATTTTCTAGGTATCTTGTATAATTTATAAATATGTCATTATATACAGATTGGGAGGTATATGCTTGAAATAGTTCACTGAGGGGGTAGCTAGGCAGCACAGTGGATAAAACAATGGTCCTGGTGAATCCAGGAGGACCTGAGTTCAAATTCAACCTCAGACACTTGACACTTACTAACTGTGTGACCCTAGGCAAGTCAGTTAACCTTCATTGCCCTGGGGCAGTGGGCGGGGGGGGGGGGACAGACTTGAACTGGTAAAATAATTATAGACTAATATACGACAAAATATAACTAAATGCTAAACCTAGCAATAGAGATTTCAAGAGTATTAGGAGCTTGGAGAAGAGGGATAGATAGATATATTTTCCAAACTCTTTAGATATCTTGGAGAAGGGTTAGAATATGAAAACCAAAATTCCTCTCCAAAATTCCAGTTTATAATGAATTTGGTGTCTGGGGCGGGGGAGCTGGATGCAAAACCTACTTCAGATCCCTTTGAGTGACAAGTTATCAAGCCTCTCTGGCCCTCAACTTCTTCATTTGTAAAATGGAGCAGACACCTTGAAGCTTTAAATTCTTGGGCCATAAATCTTATTAAATCAGGGTCCTTAAGCTGTGAATTTTGGTAGTTCACTCTCAGTATATCACAGAAAGAATGAGTTTCTATATCTCTCTATACAGATATAAAGATAGGAATAGAGAGAGAGATAAAGAGATAGAGAGAGATGGATATAGAGATTGAGATGAGAGAGAGAGAAGGAGAGAGAGAAAGAGGGAGATCAATGTACATATGTATATAGATAGGGATGGATCAGAGATAGCTTGTGTAAAAATATAACAAGAGGAAATGGAGTGAAAAGGTGAAGGAGCAAGCAGTGAGTATCCAGCCTGACCTTAATGTAAATGAAGTAGAATAATGTCAATATAGAAATTTCCATATAGATATATACACACATATATCCATCCATTCACCCATCCATCTGTCCGTTCATCTGTCCATCCCTCTGTCCATTTGTCTATCTATCTGTCTGTCTCTGATAATTGACATACAACCCTTCTCTAAGCCAAATAAATTTCTAGCATGGTCAATCCGGGCAGAATTTGCACCCTTCTGACATAGTCTTCAAGAAAGCAAGGTTACCTATGTTCTACAGTGGTGAAATGGCACCATAAAGGAAAGAGAAGAGGGCTTTAGAGAGGAATTTAGTATCCATAATATTAAAATTTACATTTATTTGGTTTTTGTGTCATGTTTTTATGCCTCCTTTTCCTCAAGTTTGAAATTAGGATGAAAATCGCACCTACTGCACAGGATTGTTATGATGATCAAATGAAATGATGTAAGCAAATCACTTTGTTGACCTTATTCTATAGGAATATGAAGATCCTTTGAAGTCGAGGACCCATTTACCTTAATTAATCTTCATTCTCTTCTTTATTTCCTAATATAGTGATCTAAGTAAGTCATGTTTGCTGAATTTAATTGAATTTTGGCTTTGTTTCCTAGACCATAGGCATGCTTATTGAAGAAAAAAAAGAAATGCAATAGATTTTTAACTAGTTCCCTTCACAGTCATGTTAGATGCCATATTTCACAAGTAGGCTGACTAACAGAAGTTTAGGGAGGTACAGACAAAAGGTAAGATTTGACTTGTGCTGGAAGATGTATAGGAACATAAGGCAGAGGATATTCTGGGAGGGAGGGAGGGAGAGACAGAGACAGAGACAGAGAGAGACAGAGACAGAGAAACAGAGAGAGAGTGTGTGTAAGTATGCATATGTGTGAAGGGGAAAAAAAAGACCTCTTCCCCCTGAAAAAAACACACAAGACAAAATGCATTTAATTCATTTTCATTAATTTACTAATGCAAATTCCATTCAGTAAACATTTATTAAGCCTTTCTATGTGCTAAGCATTGGAGAATCAAAGCCACCCGTCTCTGCTTCGAAGGAGCTAATATTTGACTGGGTTTATATAACATGTACACAGATAAATAAATGCAAGGTAATCTTAGGAGGAAGAGAATGCTAAAAACTGAAGGATCTAAGAAGGACTTCATGTCAGAGTTAGTGCCTGCAATGAGCATTGAAGAAAGCTAGGGTTTTTAAGTGGAAGAGGTAAGAAGGCATCAGGGATAGTTTGTGTAAAAGCATAAAGACAGGAAATGGAATGAAGAGGTAAAGGAGCAAGCAGAGAGTAGGCCAGTGTGGCTATAATGTAGAGTAAATGAAGTGGAATAATATAAAATAAGCCTGGAGAGAGGGGTTGAAGTTAGAGCATGGTGAGCTTTCAATATTAGACTGAGCAATCCATGTTTAATCCTAGAGGCAAGTCTAGATTCCTGAGCAAGGCAGTGAAATGGTCAAAGTTATGCTTCAGAAGATTTGGGGTTTTTTATTATGAACTTAACATTCATGAATATGCATGAACTTTTCAGCAAAAAAAAGAGAATCAGAAAAGAGGATTGCACATGAAAATACAAACTGTTATGTCAGTATTGTGTTTTTTAGTGTATTTTAAATTTAACAAGGCAGTAACAAAATGCCCCCTTTTTATCAAAATCCTTAGGGAGATTATTTTGGCAGCTCTGTGGAGGACAGATTGGGGAAAATTAAAATAGGGAGGCCAATTAGGAGGCTGTTGCAATAGACTAGGTGAGAGATGATGAGAGGCTGCAACATTGCCTCTATTGTTAGAGAAAAGGTGACAGATGTGAAAAGATGTAGTGGGAGTTGAATGTGCAACATTTGGCAGCTGATTGAATATTAGGAATAGAGGATATGGGAAAATTGAAGATGACTCCAAAGTTATTGACCTGGGTGAGTGGAAGGATAGAAATGTCTTCAATAGAAATGGGGAAGTTTGTAGGGGGAGACTGTCCAGTGTATTGGGTGAGGACTGTCACCAAAAAAAATAAATGAGCATATGTGAATGGGATGTCACATTTCCAACTGCACCTCAAGGTTCTGGAATTTCTTTTATGTGGTCACCCTTTCTAACAATACATACCACAAGCCCTCTGAAACTTAGCCAGGTCCAGGAAAAGCTATTGGCCAGCAGCCTCTTTTCTGGTGCTGTCTTTGGCTAGGTTAGGCTTAGAAGGTAGACACAGACTGTCACAAGGCACAGAGTCAACGCCATTGGAAGCTTTGTGGTATGTCAAAATTTACACACCCCTAGCTCAGTCTTTGGTAAGTCTGGATCATCTTTACGTCATGATGAGTCATCAGAGGTTCTAAAATGTTTGAAAATTGTTGCCTGTCTAGGCCCCATAACTAGATAGTTATATAGGATCCTCTGAGGGAAAGGAGCATTGCACGGGAGGAAAGCCAGAAGGTGATCAAAGGGTTAAAGCTGGAAAAGGACCCTTTAAAAATCGTGTTGATATCTTCTGTTTTTTACATCACCTTCCTTTCCAAATATGTCCTTCCCTTGTCTGCCACCTAGAAAGTCATCTCTTTAAAAAAAAAAGGGAAAATAGAGGAAATAAAAGCAATTCATGGTAGCACAGTGGATAGAGTACCAGGCCTAGAGTCAGGAAAACTCAATTTCCTGAGTTCAAATCATACTATCTGTGTGACCCTGGGCAAATCACTTAACCCTGTTTCCCTCATTTTCCTCATCTATTAAAGGAGCTGCAGTAGGAAATGACAAACCACACCAGTATCTTTGCCAAGAAAGCCCCTAATGGGGTCATGTAGAGCTGAACAATAACAACATTTCCCCCTATATTTTGTGGGGGTAGGGTAGGTGGAGTGGAGAATGGTGCTTCCTCCCCCTCCTCCTTTTGTGGGTAGTTATAACAGAGAGAACAAGGTGATACTGAAAGAGTCACAACACAGAGTTTAAATGACTTTTGATGGAGTCTTCATGGAACTCCTTATAGTAAGGAGTGAAGATGGAGAGAAAGTTCACCATTTAGCTTGCCTGGGTTGCTTATGTTTACTTAGTAGATAAATGAAAGATTTGGTCTTCTAGAGAGCTCTCAAGACACCCTCACACAGCAGCACTGGCTTCTCTCAAAAATGTAATTAATATCTTCCTGTCCTCCTAAAAATAGAAAGGAAGAAGGAAAATCAATAAACATTAAATGGTTATAATGTTTAGTTCACAGTAATTCTAAGTTAGTGTTGTCTACAGATGCTAACAGGCAAAGTCTAGGTGGAAGAATTTTTCTAACTCCCTAGAGAAGAGCAAAATCAAATCTACATCATATCTTGAACAGACTGTACATAATAATACAAATGGACTCAAAAAGTGCTGCTGGGTTTTGTAGCCAGGGTTCAAATCTTGAACTTGGCACTTATTGCTTGTGTGACCTCAGGCAATTCCCTTAACCACAGGCATATAAGTGGCATAGTGGATAGAACCCCAGGCCTGGAGTCAGGACAATTTGAGTTCAAATCCAGCCTCAGACACTTACTAGCTGTCTGACTCTGGGTAAGTCATTTAATCTGTTTGCTTCAGTATCCTCATCTGTAAAGTGGAGATAATCATAGCACCTACCTCCCAGGATTGTTTTGAGGATAAAGTGAAATAAAAATTATAAAGTTCCTGGCATGCAGTTAAGTGCTATATAAATGTTAGCTCTTATTATTTTAAAAATAATTATTAACCTCTCTGGGCTTTTGGTTTCCTTAGTTGTAGAAGGAGTAAGTTGAACTAGTTAATAGTTCATGTCTCTTCCAGGTCTGACTCTAAGATAACTATGATTATATCATTTCCATTAAGTGGCTTGGAAATAAGCTGGTTTTATAAGATTGTACTTTTATTTTAATTGCCACCCCTGAATGCCTTTGCTAAGCAGTAACTCTAGAAATAAGATAGCCTTGATGAGATTAATATTTAGGGATAGTTAGAGAAAAGGGCTTGTGACACAGACAAGCAGAAGGAACTAACCATTCAGCACAACTAATTCCAGGACAATACAAGGTTCTCTTGTTGTTGTTCAGTCATTTCTGTTATGTCTGATTCTTTGTGACCCCATGTGGGCTTTGCTTGGTAAAGATACCAGAGTGGTTTGCCATTTCCTTCTCCAGCTCATTTTACAGATGAGGAAACTGAGGCAAACAGGGTGAAGTATCTTGCCTGGGGTTACAAAGCTAGTAATTGTCTGAGGCCAGATTTGAATTCAGGAAGATGTCTTCCTGACTTCAGGCCTAGAACGTTATCCACTGTGCTACCCAGATGCCATTATACAGGGTGGGCCAAAAGTCATGATGTTTTAAAAATATTTTGAAATATATTTTTTCTTTATTTTTTTGCCATTTACAAAATTTGATTTTTCACACATAATGTAAATTCATTTCTTATGTATACTGTATGAGATGCTATAGTACTGTAAATTACAAACAAAAATTAAAATGTATTAAATATTGAAATCCTTTGTGACTTTTGGTCTACCCTGTAGTATGTGCTATGTCAGTAGAGAGTAATTTCCTCAAAGATAGGGACTGGGTTTTGTTTCATTTTATTTTGTTTTTGGATCTCCAGGGTTTTGCATGGTTTCTTACACATGGTAGTATGTACTAATGCTTGTTGCTATGAATTTAATTGTTTGCCATTACTATGTGGTAAATCCACACTTGTAATACTTGTCCTTCTGTTCCCCAACTCTCACCTGTGGCTACAAGAAACTGTAGCATGACCAACAGCCATCTCAGCAGATGGGCTTAACCTGGTTGAGGGGTCACCAGCGGGCCACAAACCCTTCAGTGCATTGGAGGCATGTCAGCCCTAATGTGTAACTGTGAAGTTTTCCCGCAGGCAATAGACCCATGAGGACAATTGGTTCCAGCATCTATAAAGGTGACTAAAGCTGGGCTATGAAGCACTTGGAGCTTGGTCAGACATCAAAGACACCAAGATCATCCATTGCATCCCAAGGCATCACCAGTCTTCTTGACTTTTGCCCTGCCACTGGATTTCAAGAACTCTGGAATAGAGAGTGCGTCTGACAACTTTGTGCATCTGCCTCACTTAAAACCAATTCAAGTACAAGTCAAAGCATCGCTCTGTGACATCATTGATCCTCTTCAAAAATGAAGGATGAACAACAGTGTGGAAAGTTTCTGAACTTCCCTGGTCCTTTTTGGTAGTTATGGATTATGTGCTATTTACTCAGCATCTGTTTGGGTTTTTTTCCAGCCTGGTGGGTGTATTAAATCATCTTTAAGATTTCCCAGGCTCAGATTCCACCTAAATTGGTCCTTACTTTCCTAGGGATGAGTTACATGCAATTTATCACATAGAGCCTGTTGATTGAAATTGTTTAAATTGACTGTACAGATATAAATTCAGAGCAGAAAACTCTCTGACCCGGTTTGGGAACTGAGGCTATGGCTTTTCCCTGAGGACTTTCAATGAATTTGCTGCCCTATAAAAATCAGAACACCAAGTCTCCCTGCTTGTTTCTGCAAGTCGGTTTGTCAAGCCAAAGGCCAACTTTATCTTCATTGCAATAGTCAGTGGGGTGTGGCCAATAGCCCTGCCACAGCAAGTCTACTGGAGAGTGACAGGAATCTAATAAGGACTTATTCAGTACCTGCTTTGTTATGCAACATATAGGCACTCTGGCTGAAGTCCAATCCAGCATCAGATGCTTACTAGCTGTGTGATCCTAAACAAGTCACTTAATGTCTACCTTACTCAGTTTTCTCAGCAGCAAAATGGGAATAATAATAACTTTTCTCTCAAGGTTATGGAGATCAAATGAGAAAAGAGTTGTAAATCACCTTGCAAACAATGAAAGTGCTATAGAATTGTCGGTTGATATTATTAGCTCTTATTACCAAGCTAAGGACTGAGTACACAAAGACAAAAAAACAAAGCAATTCCTGCTCTCCAGGTACTTACATTCTATGGAGGTGGGGCAGAAACAAAATATACATATATGAGACTATACAATTATCCCTTTCACATCATGGGTGTTAGGGGCACAGTACCTTTGTGATCTGGAAAAATCTGTTTAAAAATTTTTGGTTCCCCCTTTGCACCAGTGAAGTCTGATTTTTTTTTTCTTTTTCTTTTATGGAGTGTTTAAAGTACCTTATTGTAAAATTTGTGATAAGGTCCCTATGTCATCTGCTGGCTGTTGAATGTTGTCTGAGTCTTCTATAAAACTTCCCCAAAATTCCCATTTAATTTCTTATGCCAACCCAATATATCAAAACTGGGCTGGGCAAAGTCCTGATGTGGAAGGGATAACTGTACAGACTATTCAAAATAACTACAAGGTAATTAAAAGCCAAGATAGGGAGGAAGGGAATTAGCAGTTGCTAATGGGGAGCAGTGGTATCTCAATTACTTTTTTTTTTCTTTTTTTTGGTGGAGGCAATTGGGGTTAAGTGATTCACCCAGGGTCACATGACTAGTAAGTATCAAGTGTCTGAGACCAGATTTGAACTCAGGTCCTCCTGAATCCAGGGCTGGTGCTCTATCCACTGTGTCACCTAGCTGCCCCAAGCGGTGGTATCTGATCCAAGTCTTGATGAAACTTAAGGATTCTCTGAGGTGGAAATGAGGATGGAAGGCAGTTGTTGTTCTTCCTCTGTTCTCAGAGAGCACCAATGACATCAGGAGGGTGATATCTTGACTTGTTAGTGAATAGATTTAAGTGAGGCAGAGATGCCCAAAGTCATCTGTCCTCCAGAGTCTTTGAAGTCCAGTGGCAGGACATAGGTCACAATGACTGGTAATAGACCAGGATGTAGTGGTTGACCTTGACCTTTTTAAGCAGGGGTCTTTCCCAGGTCTCAGTTTATGAGGCAACACCCATTCAGTGATTAAGGGCAATTTAGAGAAGGAATGGGAGGCAATGCAAGCATGGAAGATAGCCACTATAAAAGCATGGAGATAGGAGATGGATTGCTATGTATGAAGAACAAAGTAAAGGCTAGTTTCCTTGCGTTGTAGGTTGTATTCTCTTTTCTACCTTCTGTAACTTCTTTCATTGGCATCTTTGCATCTTCTCAGCTGCTTTCTTCAATGGTGGCTTTTCTTTTATCAGTCTCATCCTCATGTATAGTAACTAACCTCAGTCTTAGGATGAAAAACTCAAAATACATATTTCTGTTAGATACAATGTAAATAGTCTACATACAATTCAGAGTTCTTTGATTCAAATTTCTCAAACATTAAATCCAAATTACTGAAAATGGTCATATTAAAATTAGCTGTTGGAAAATATTGAATTATAGCCATCTCTAACATCAGTCAGTAGGTTTTCTTCTGAGCTGCCTTCTCTCTGATCTTCAGAACTATGTTTCTTCTCAAGCTGATTTCCTGTTTTTTCTCACCCCAAAATCCTTTTTATGCCCCTTTCACTAAATAAAATGTCTATCTAAAGGCCAGTACTTCACACTGTGATTTGCCTTTACATCAAATAGAAAAAAGAGAAGCAGTTCAGATGGAGATAATTTTTAAAAAGAAAAGAAAGGACAATAGTAAGATCTATGGGAAGAAATTAAACAAGTCCATTACTATAAGTGGAGAAGAAGAAAAAAATTTAAAGTAGCAGGGACATAGAAATAGAAAGTATGAATAGAGAAAACTGAAGCAATCACAGGTAGCTGGTTGAGAAGGTTAAGAGATTTATAAGAGGACCAATATCAACCAAGGTAGACAAGTTAGAAGGAACTATATAGAGGGAAGACTAAGTGAGAGGAGGCAATCTTATATCAAAATGAGAATACATTTTCAATTGAGGAAATCATTATGTGAAGTTGGTATTGAAGCCTGTCCATTTCAAGATAAACCTTGTAATAGATTCCTCTTAGCTCCCTCCCTGCAGCAAGATGGCGTATAAATCAAAGATTACCAAAATTAAAAGAAAAACAAAACAAACATTGAATTGACATGAAACTAGAAGCATTTTTAAAAACCACTTATTATTCAATAAAAAGAAAAAATGAATTTGATTTGAAAATGAAAAAGGATAATGAAAAATAAGTGAAAAAAGAAATAAAGGACTTTTCAGAAACTGTTGCTTGCCCAATTAAATACCCATGAAATTGACAATTTGAATGATATGAAAAATATCTTAAAACACAAAATACCCAGATTCACAGAGGATTTAAGAATTCAAATAAATCAATTATCAGAAAGGGAAATTTAATAAACCATAAGTATATTTCAAAGAAATAAAAAACAAGGACCAGATGAATTCACAAGATAATTCTACCAATTTTTGTGATTTAATTTTATTTTTTAATAAAAAATATATTTTCTTTCAATACGCTCCTGCCACTTCCAGTTTAGTAGAGGAAGAAACAAACTTATGGCTAAATAAATATGCATAGTCAAAACTAATTCCTGCACTGTCCCAGTCCATACATTTCATTTTACAACTTGAATCTATCTCCTTTGTCAGAAGATGGGTACCCTGCTTCATCCTTGGTCCTCTGAAATCATGATGGTCATTGATCAGAGTTTTTAGGTCTTTCAAAGTTGTTTTTCTTTGCAGTGTTGCTATATAAATTATTCTCTGTGGCCTCTTCCCTTTACTCTGTATTAGTGCATACAAGTATTTCCAGGTTTCTCTGAAATTGTCCTTATCATCATATCTTATGGTATAATAGTATTTTGTTCCATTAATATATTAATTTTTTTCATCTACTTCCCAATTGATAGGTACCCTGTTAATGTCCAGTTCTTTGCCAGCACAAAAGCGTTTTTATGAACAGTTTTGTAGATATGAGACCTTTTCCTTTTTTTTTTTTTTTTTTTGAGAAGTTTAGTTCTGGTAGTCGCAACATTTAGTCAAAGAATATGCACAGTTTAGTAACTTTTCAGGCATAGTTTCAGTTTCCTTTCTAGAATGGCTTCATTAATAGGACTTATATATATATATATATATATATATATATTTTTCCCCCATTCCCTGCACCATTTTTCATATTCCCTTTCTGTAAGGTTTGCTGATCTGATGGAGACTTCAGCATTACTTCAATTCCTACTCCTCTAATTACTAGGGATTTGAGATTTTAAAAATATGGCTATTTATATTTCTATATTAGAAACATGCTTGTTCATATCATTTGACCATTTCTCAATAGGGAAATGGGTCTTAAAACTGAATCAGTTGTTTATATATCTTGAACATGCCAATCTTTTCAGAGAAACTTACTTTAAAATTGTCCTTCCATTTATCTTCCTTTCTAATTTTATCAACATTGTTTTGTTTAGGCAAACCTTATCACTTATGGGCCATAATTTTTCCCCTATCCATAAATCTGAAAGGAAATTTCTTCTTGCTCCTCTATTTTGTTTCTGCCATCACCCTTTAGGTCTAAGTCATGTGTATATTTCAAGTTTATATAATGTGGATTCTTAATCTATACCTAGTTTCTGCAAGAATGCATTCTAAGTTTTCCCAGTAGCTTTTATTGTGTAATGAGTTCTTTTCTCATTAGCTGAGGTTTGTAGGTTTATCAAATAGTAGGTATGCTGTTTCCCTAATCTGTTTCAATATTAAACATTTTTTTCTTCACCATCACTACTTCATTTTGATGATCACTGCTTTGTAATATAGGTTGATATCTGATAATTTCAATGTTCCCTATTTCCCACCTGATTTTTCATGATTTCTTTTGAGTTCTTGACCCTTTGTTCCTCTAGATGAGTTTTGTCATTTTCCCAGCTTTAAAAAATACTTTGCTAGTTTAATTGCTATGACCAAATAAGCAAATTAATTTAAGTACTAGTGCCATTTATTAGACCATTTCAACCTACCTATGAATAATTAGTATTTTTTTGTATTTTCATTTATAAATAGTATTTATTTTAATTAATATTTATGTCTCTATTTCCAAAAAAGGGTGTTATAGATGTATTCATGTAGTTCCAATGTATGTTTTGTCAGGTAAATTCACACATACTTAAATAACTTAACATTTTAGTCATTTGAAATGGGATTTCTTTATCTTTACTTGCTTGTTTTGTTAGCAATTTACATAAATGTTCATGATTTCAGTGGTTGCATTTTATACCTTCCAACTTTACTGAAGTTATTAATAGTTTCAATTAATTTTTAGTTAATTTTCTAGGGTTCTCTAAACAAACAGTCACATGATCTGCTTCTTTTTTATTTTTGGTTATATTTGTAGAGGTCTGATAGGGGTATTTTGAATTGTTACATTATTATAATTTTACTGTCTATTTCTTCCTTTAACTCATTGAGTTTTTACTATAAGTAGTTAGTTGTTATGTCATTGCTTCATATAATTTATGTGCTGATAATAATTCATTGTCTATCGTATCTTTCAGAATAACATTTCCCTATTACTCTTTTTAATCAAATCAACTTTTGCTGTTGTCTTATCTGAGCTCATGACTACTACCTAGCTTTTTCTATATTTTTCTTGTCTCTTATTTTAACTCTGTGTGAACATTAATGTTTTGCTGTTGTTGTTGTTGTTGTTTTTGCGGGCCAGTGAGGATTAAGTGACTTGCCCGGGGTCACACAGCTAGTGTCAAGTGCCTTAACTGGATTTGAACACAGGTCCCCCTGAATCCAGGGCTGGTGCTTTATCCACTGCGCCACCTGCTTTATCCACATTAATGTTTTAAAGTGTGTTTCCTGGAAATAGAAAATTGTTAGATTCAGCTTTTTAAATGTATTTTGCTATCACATTCTATTTTATGGGTGCGTTCATCCTCGTCACATTCATAGTTATATTTGTGAATTATGTATTTCCCTTTATTCTGTTCTTATATTTTCTTCTTCTCTTTGATCTGTCCTCTCTTTGTTTTTAGAATTTTATTTTTCCCCATCACATGTAAAGAACAACTTTAACATCCATTTTTAGAACTTTGTGTTCCAAATTCTCTTCCTTCCTCCTTCCTACCCCTCCTTATGAAGGCAAGCAATTCAATATAAGTTATACATATGTATTCTTATAAATCATTTCTATATTAGTCAGGTTGTGAAAAATACAGACAAAAAACTCAAGAAAAATAAACTAAAAAATATACTTCAATCTGTATTCAGACACCATAATTTCTTTCACAGAGATTGAACACATTTTTCATCATGTACTTAAGAGTTGATCTTGGATCACTGTATTACTGAGAATAGCCAAGTCATTCACAGCTGAACATCTTACAATACTGCTGTTACTTTGTACACAGTACACTTCACTTTGCATCAGCTCATGTAAGTCTTTCCAAGTTTTTTCTGAGCATCCTGCTCACCATTTCTTATAGAACAATTGTGTTCCATCATAATCACATATGACTACTTGTCCAGCCGTTCCCCAGTTGATGTGAATCCCCTCAATTTTGAATTATTTGCCACAAGAAAAGAGCTGTTATAAATATTTTTGTACATATGTCCTTTAACTTTTTGGTTTTTATATATTTTTGGACACTGATCTAGTAGTGGTATTACTAGTTCAAAGAGAATAGTCATTTGGCCATAGTTCCAAAGTGCTGTATAGAATGTTTGAATCAGGTTACAACTCCACCAACAGTGTATTAATGTCTCATTTCCCCTTAACCCCTACCACATTTGTCATTTTCCTCTGTTGTCCTATTATCCAATCCAATAGGTATGAAGTAATTGAAGTAACATGCCAAAATTGTTTTGACTTGCATCTTTCTTATCAATAGCGAGTGCATTTTTTTCACATGGCTATAGATATCTTTGATTATTTCATCTGAAAACTGTTCATGTCTTTTGATAATTTATAAATTGGGGAATAGCTCTTGTTTTAATAAATTTGACTTTGTTCTCTATATGTTTGAGAAATAAGGCTTTTATCAAACTTGATTCAAAATTTTTCAGTTACTATTGCTAACTGTATTTCCTGCCATCCTATTCCCTCTCCACACCATTGATTTTCTTCTCTATCTTCTTTCACACTGTCCATCTTCAAAAGTGTTTCTCTTCTGACTGTCCCCTCCCCAAATCTTCCTTCTCTTCTGTCACCCCCTTCCCTTATCTCCTTCCCTCCTATTTTCCTGCAGGGGGAGATAGATTTCTATACGCAATTGGTTGTGTATGTTATTATTTCTTTGAGCCAATTCTGATGAGAGTAGGGTTAACTCACTCCCCCTTGCCCCCCATCTTCCCCTCAACTGTATAAGCTTTTTCTTCCTTCTTTTATGTTAGATATTGTACCCCCATTCCAGCTCTCCCTTTCCTTTTCTCTCAGTGCATTCCTCTCTCACCCCTTAATTTTATTTATTTAAAAGAAATCATCCCTTCATATTCAACTCACACCTGTGCCCTCTGTCTAAATATATTCCATTCAACTACCCTAATAATGAAAAAGTTCTTATGAGTTACAAGTATCATTTTCCTATGTAGGAATGTAAACAGTTTAACATTTTAATATCCCTTATGATTTCTTTTTCCTGTTTGCCTTTTTATGCTTCTCTTGAGTCTTGTATTTGAAAGTAAATTTTCTATTTAGCTCAGGACTTTCTATCAAGAAAGCCTGAAAGTCCTCTCATTGAATTCCCATTTTTTCCCTTGAAGGATTATATTAAGTTTTGCTTGGTAGGTTATTCTTGGTTATAATCACAGTTGTTTTGCCCTCTAGAATATCATATTCTAAGCCCTATGATCCTTTAATGTAGAGGCTGCTAAATTTTGTGTTATCCTTACTGTAGCTCCACACAACTTGAATTGTTTTTTCTGGCTGCTTGTAATATTTTCTCCTTGATCTGGGAACTCTGGAATTTGGCTATACTATTCCTGGGAGTTTTCATTTTGGGATCTCTTTCAGGAGGTAATCAAAGTATTCTTTCAATTTCTATTTTACCCTTTGGTTCTAGAATATGAGGGCAGTTTTCCTTAATAATTTTTTGAAAGGTGATGTCTAGGCTCCATTTTTTGATCATGGCTTTCAGGTAGTCCAGTAATTTTCAAATTATCTCTCCTGCATCTGTTTTTTGGTCAGTTGTTTTTCTAATGAGATATTTCACATCACTTTATTTTTTTTTTCATTCTTCTGGTTTCGTTTTGTTGTTTCTTTATTTTTCATAAAGTCGTTAGCTTCTATTTAGTCCATCCTAATTTTTAAGGGGTTATTTTCTTCAGAGAGTTTTTGTACCTCCTTTTCCATTTAGCCAATTCTGCTCTTCAAGGCATTATTTTCTTCATTGGCTTTTTTATCTCTTTTACCATTTGGTCTAGTCTGTTTTTAAGCTGTTATTCTCTTTAGTAATTTTTGTGTCTCCTTTACCAAGCCGATAACTTTTTCTCATGATTTTCTTGTATTATTCATTTCTTTTTCCATTTTCCTCTCCCTTTCTTACTTTATTTTAAAGTCCTTTTTGAGCACTTCTATGGCTTGAGCCCAATTCATATTTTTCTTGGAAGCTCTGGATATAAAAGCTTGGACTTTATTATCTTCTTCTGAATGTGTATTTTGATTTTCCTTGTCACCATAGAAACTTTCTATGGTCAGAATTTTTTCTGTTTGCTCATTTTCCCTGCCTGCTTCTTGACTTAACTCTTTATTAAAGTAGAGCACTACTTCCATGGTGGAGGGTGCACTGTCCCAGGTTTCATGGGATTTGTGCAGCTATTTTCAGATATACTTCTGGAGATTTTATGTTTTTAGTTCTTCTAAAGTTGTGTGATTTAAGGAGAGGCATGTTTACTACTCTCCTGGCCTGTGCTCTGGTCTGCAAGCAACAACAATCTTGCTTTTCTGATGTGGAGCTATGAACAGAGTCCAATTCTAGTGTGGCTGCAAGATCTAGTATGCTTCTCCCTTGTCTGGGACAGCCACCCAAAACTGTAACCTGGATCCAAGTATGGGCAAAACGACAGAGTCCTGCCTCAGTGCTAGCAAAGCACTGTAATTTCCTTCTGGCCAATTGTTCCATACCCTTTCCATCTGTGGGCTAAGAGTTCTAGAAGCAGTTGCTGCTGCTGCTAAGTCAGTGGCTATTGAGGGCTGCTCCTGGTTTGCTGGGGCTGGGTCCATGCTGGCATGACCCAGGCTGGACTGCACTCCACTCTCACCTTGGTGCAATAAACCTTCCCTGCCAATCTTCTAAATTGTCTTTGACTGGAAAATTATTTCACCCTGTCCTTTTTTGGGTTCTGCTGCTCCCAGAATTGTTTTATGGCTTTATTTGAAGCTATTTGGAGGGGCATTGGGGACAACTCAGGCAAGTCACTACCTTTCCTCAGTCATCTTGGCTCTACCCCCTCTGTCTTCTCTTTTAAAAAAAGAATGATGAAAGATAAATATGGTCTAGGTCACCGCCCCCCCCAAAAAAAAAGATAAAAAGAGTTTATATGTACAAAAATATGTCTAGCAGCTCTTTTCACAGTAGACCAAACTTGAAAACTAGAAGATAAATACCTAACTATTGTGGAATCGCTAAAGAAATTATAGTGTGTGAATATGGAGAAATATTATTATCCCAAATAAATGACAAAATGGACAATTTCAGAGGAAATTCGGATGAACTCTATAAACTGATGAAGAGTGAAGTAAACAGAACTAGGAGAACAATTTATATAATGACAACAACATTATGAACAAAGACAACCGTTAAAAGATTTTAAAACTAACAAAGGATTAGGTCCTAAAAAAGTCCTAGAAAGCCAAAAATGTATGATTATTTTGGAGCCTAGTGATCAATACAGATTATACAAAGAAATGGTTGAGATTATATAACATATCAATGCAGGCTATAAAAATTTTAACACCTCCCAGATTTCTATAGGACATTATTAGTTACTAAAATTATACATTAGAAGCTTGCTATCTTTCATGGACTGACTGAAGACATTCTCCTATTATAAGTATAGATCTTGAAATGTGTTAGAAAACTTGGTCAACTAACTGTACATGTTCTGGATTATTATCACATTCCAAACTGCTGCCATTGATTGCCCATATATAACATTGATTCATATATTTTTTTAACTTAAGGACATTTTTTGAATAGATATTTCCATCCCCAATGGTCAACATATTCAACCTATATAAAAAGGGGTGGGGAGCTTTCAAAATCTAAATACCTTGTCAAAGATAACAAAATAATATAGAAACATGATGGGGTAGGAACATACAATCCCTGTGGAAGTCATAGCCTATGGGCAAGACAAAAAGTGTCTGTAGCCAAGGGAATGTACTGAAATGCCATATAAGTGTGAATTATTATGGCCACCATGGCCAAACAAGTGGTTCTCCCCTGACAACTTTCCTTACCACCCCTTTTTCCTATTCCTTTACTTGTCTCCCTTTTATTCATAGTTACTCATTTATCAGACAAAGGCTCCTTATTCTAGGAGAATTTCTCATAATAAGAGGAAAGAATGATGACTAGAAAGGAATAGATATGCACATGCAAATTGATTGTCTCATTCTCCTCAACCCTAAAATTATTTCCAATGTATCCTGTATACATCTCATTTCAACAGAATTATTTCTATGTTGTCTCCCCCATTGGACTGTAAGCTCCTTGAGGTTGGGAACTGTTTTTGTCCTTTGTATCTCCACTGCTTAGCTAGCACATAGGTGAAAATTAACAAATGCTGATTTGTTCACTTCAGTCAATGAGTTGTCGTGTTTTGTTTTTCCTCTTCTTTGATAAAACAAGCTTACTAGGAGTCCTGAAAGATCTGGGTTGAATTCCTCCTCACCAGTGTATAAAACATGACTATTCAATTTAGTAATGAGAAAATGCACCTCCCTTCCTCCTTTACAGAGGTGGGGAACTATGGTGTAAAGCACTAGAAATTCTCCCCACACACACACCTCTCTCTTTCTCTCTGTCTTTTTTTCTTTCTTAGCTACAAATATTAGCTCTCTAGGTAAGGAAGTTGGGAGGAATATATTTGGAAATAAAGGTTATTTAAAAACAAAAGATATCAATTAAACATTTAAAACATATTAAAAAATCTAGATATATTGTGGCAGAATTAGTATTTTAGTTATCATACCTATGTTATAAAAAGTATCTTTTTTCTTAAATGAAAGAAGATATAAAAAGCTAAATCAGATTAAAAATCAAAGAAACACAAAACTGAGATAGGAGCACTACTTTACACAAAATAAAGATAGTGTCTGCTTCACTCATACCAGATTTGCTCCTTCATGTCTTTTTCTCTCCCATTTTTCCATTTCTTTGTCTACTGACTCAGTAGATCTAAATAGAAGGGGGTGAAGAAAAAAGGTCAGAAAAAAAAGAGATTAGAGTAGAAAGGATTGGTGATGAGACATAATTAAATCAACAAAGTAAGTAAAAATGAAGTTATAGGATAACAGGGAGAAAGTAAATATGAGGGGTACTGATCTATAATCAGCTGTATATCATGTATTCCCAAGGTAGGAGAAGGGATCTGTATATATTACCTCATGGCAGGAGTGTACTTCAATCTGCTTGTAAGAGAGTCCATCATTAAATTTCCAATGAGAGCATCTACACCTAAGAAATGAACAGGTCTTATAAATAAGGACTGGTTTAATTGTACAAGTTAAACTTAAAAATGTATATATGGTGCAGTGGATAGAGAGCCTGGCCCAGAGTCAGGAAGACTCATCTTCTTGAGTTCAAATCTGGCCTCAGACACTTGTTAGCCGGGTAAGCCTATACAAATCATGTATACCCTGTTTGCCTCAGTTTTCCTTATCTGTAAAATAAACTGGAGAAGAAAATGGCAAACTACTTCAATATCTTTGCCAAGAAAATTCCAAATGGGGATCAATGATGAGTTGGACATGACTAACACAACTGAAGAACAATATATAGCCTTGCTGTTAAACATGTACTAATACAGTGCTTCATGGGTATAAGGAATTCTCATTGTGGAAACAGAGGAAGGAAAGAAGGAAGGAAAGAAGGAAGGAAGAAAGGAAGGAAGGAAGGAAGGAAGGAAGGAAGGAAGGAAGGAAGGAAGGAAGGAAGGAAGGAAGGAAGGAAGGAAGGAAGGAAGGAAGGAAGGAAGGAAGGAAGGAAGGAAAGAAGGAAAAGAAAAGAATGACTGAGGGAGGCAGGAGTTGAGGCTGTGGGAGACAGAACAACTTTAGAGATGGAAAGGAAGGTGGAGAGAGAGTTTTGGTCAGTATAAATAAAATTTGTCTACCATTTTGCCTAAGACCAACCTCTTTTTTAAAATTCTCCATTGTCGGGGGGCGGCTAGGTGGCACAGTGGATAGAGCACCGGCCCTGGTTTCAGGAGTACCTGAGTTCAAATCCGGGCCTCAGACACTTGACACTTACTAGCTGTGTGACCCTGGGCAAGTCACTTAACCCCCAATGGCCCAGAAAAAAAAATTCCCCATTGTCTGGGAAGGAGAATAGATAAAATAGACAATATTCTTGTAATCATATAAGTATTTACATAATCAAATTCTTTGTAGTTCATCTAGCCCATTTAAAGTATGGCTATCCCTTAAACTGAAATGTCAGTGGTTACAGGGTTGGTAACATATATCTCTGTTAAAATTGTTCCCCAAAGGGGAGAGAGTAGTGTGATACCTTCTATGCTCTTCAAAGAGTCTGATAGAAAGGAAAGAGAAAAAAAGCTGATGGCACTAGTCTAATTCTCAATGATCCTAGTTCTTCTAATCATTCAATGATGCAGTATGTTTGCCATCTAATTTCATTCCAAATACACTAAACTGAAAATAAAGTGCTGCTTAATAGGCAAGAGAAGATGTCATTTCATTTTGCTGAATGCTCTGGTCGCAACTGCTAATTATTTCAATGTTTTTTTTTTTCCTGTAATTATTTGAAACAGACTATTCAGAGCTCCCCCATTAACTTCAAAAATATTTCGGTGTCCTACAGAAATTCAATAGTATACATTTAAATAGCTTTTCTCTCCTTCTCTTCAATTTGCTGATGATACAGCTGTAGGAGAGTGAGGGAAGAAACACATCTTATACAAACAGAAAAACAAGAAGTGGGGGGGGGATGGAGGAGAAAATATACCACCACCACTACCAAATCCATCCTTGGGGGCAGCTCAATAGCACAGTGGATAAAGCACTGGCACTGGATTCAGGAGGACCTGAGTTCAAATCTGGCCTCAGACACTTGACACTAGCTGTGTGACCCTGGGTGAGTCACTTAACCCTCATTGCCCTACAAAAAAACAAAACAAAACAAAAAAAACCCCAAAAAACAAATCCATCCTTGAACCCTTTTTGGTGTCTTGATGCTGTTGACAAGGTCCAGTTTCTTTGCTGCTTTCAATCTTCCCATAGTCCTCATGGGAACGTCATATAGAACTAATCACCATTTGTTTTTCAATATCCAATAAGATCTGGGGAAGGAACAGAAAACAAAGAGTGTTCTGGGAGTACAATTGGATGGAGATGGCAGTAGAAAAGGAATTATCTCTGATTCCCCAGGAGTTAAGTTTTGAAAGGATCACACCTTGAACTGATGAATCCTAGTTCATATTGAAATAAATCAGAGGGACACAGAGATAACCATCACCTGTTAGTGTATTGCCTATTACACCTGAGGGCCTTGGATTGCTTAGCAAGCATAATCCTGTTAATGGTCAAAACATTCCTCTGAGACAGATGGCAAATACCATTACCCTTGCCTGTCAGGTGAATCTTTCTACTTTGATAATAACAATAACTGGGATAACAAAAATAATCAACTGAAAATTGGGCAAAGCACTACTCATTCAGAATATAATTTAGAATAAGTAGGTTCACCTTGTACCTGTTGCAAGAAAGTTTAGTACTAAAGTAGCAAAAAAGCCTAATTAATATCTATAGAAAAAAGAATATGACTATTGACAAACATTTAACAAGGACATACCATGTTACTATGTATGAGAAATTTGAATAGGCACTAGGATCCACAAACCTGAGGGCAAGTCAGTTAGCCCTTGTGGACCTCAGTTTTCTTACCTGAAAAATGAGAGTAGTGAGAGTAGATATCTCTAAAGTCCATTCCAACCTTGAACTATAATTTGATAATTATGTGGCATGACTCCTGCCCTCAAGAAGCTTATAACTTATTAGAGAAACCAAGACAAATAAATTCGACACAAATTCTAAGTAACATGCCAAACAAATGACAATTGCTTTGACACCTTTGATGGATTGATGGGTTTATGGGTTTGTGATTTCAGCTAGCATATTTTACTTGTCTCTCTCTCCCTCTCTGTTTCTCTCTTTATATATATATATATATATATATATATATATATATATATATATATATATACATACATACATACATATGCATACACACACACACACACATATACATAGGGGCAATGAGAGTTAAGTGACTTGCCTAGGGTCACACAGATAGAAAGTGTCAAGAGTCTGAGGCCAGATTTGAACTCAGGTCCTCCTGAATCCAGGGCTGGTGCTTTATCTGCTGCACCACCTAGGTGCTCCCTGTCTCTTTATATTTTATGATCCCTGGTGGATTAAAGGCTCCTTGAAAGCAGACATTGGTTTTTTATCTCCAAATCATTTTATCTCCAAAATTCTTTCTAAATGTATAGGAGTTGAACTGAAAAGTGAAAACAAAACATGAAAAAATTGTTAACATTTTTAGTTCAAAGACTTGACATTTATCCTTATTAAATTTTATGTTATATTTTCCCCAACGTTCTAGACTTCCAAGATCTTTTTGGATCATGCTTCTGTCATTTAATCCATACCAACCTGAAACTTCTGTAAACTTAGTAATGACCTTGTCTATGTCTTTACTCAAATCTTAGGTTAAAAAAGTGTTATACAACATACAGCCAACTGCAGATACCAGAGATCTTTCAGAGCACTTCACTAGAGACCTCTTTCAAAGTTGACCTGAAATCATTACTGTTTACTCTTTGGGTTTAGCCAGTTACCATTCCCAATTCCAAATAACTAAATTAATGTCTAATTCACATTTCTCAAACTTGTCTATAGGAATACCATAATAAATCTTGACAAATGCCTTACTAAAATCTAGGTAAGCTATATTTACTTCGTTCCTCTAATTTGTCAGTTATTAACCCAATAATAATAATAATTATTATTTTTAAAAACAAGGTTAATCTGATATGGCTGATTCTTGATGGGACTTCGTGATAATGACCTCCGCTCCTAACTATTCACTAATCATACTTTTATTAGGAAGTCATCCAGAACTCCCTACTCCGTGGAGAAATTTCTCTTATAGTTTCCCTTACATGTGGTCATCTATCCTCTGCTTAAACACTTGCAGTGATGAGAATTCCCCTTTCTCACAAGTCAGGCCATTCCATTTTAGAACAACTTGACTTATTAGACAGACCTTTGTTACACTGAGCTGAAATTTGTCTCATTCTAAGTTCTGCCCACTGGTCCTAGTCCTGCCCGAGGAGCTCCACTGAACAAGCACAAACCTGCCTTGCAATGACAGCCATTCAAATACTTGAAGACAGCTAACATGTCCCCACTGAGTCTTCTCCCCAGTTTCATGTGTCCTATTATCCTTTTCCTGTGCAAAGGGATACAAATGAAATGCCTTACAGGGTGCCTGAGAGAAACAGCATGCATACCCCGCAATTCCTTCTGGCATTCTTTCCATTCAAGAAAAAATCTTGGCTCATATTGATGGATACAGAAAAGTTATTCAATTCTATATGTCAGGCACTGTGTTAGGCACTGGAGAGCACAAAGACAAAAAACAAAACATCCCCTGGCTCAAAGAAATTATATTTTGTGGTAGGGAAATAACATGTCCACAGTTAGATAACTATATATTATATATTAATATTTATAAATATACAAATGTAAGTAAATATAAAATATACATACAAAGTAATTTCAAGGCAAGGAGAATTAACAAATGAAAGAATCGTAAAAAAGGCTTTTGTAGGTGGGGAATAGGGAGCATTGGATTAGAACTGAGCTTTGAAGTGAGTTAAGGGTTCCAAAATCACTGGTGAGGAGGGAGAATATTATAAGTGTGAGGGTAAGGCTGTGTGAGGAAACAAGAGATAGAAGATGAGATGTCATGGATAGAGAAAATCAAGTATACTGTTTGGATTAAAATGCAGAGTATCTGAGAGGGAGTGATGTGTAATAAGCCTAGAGAGATAGGGTCAGGAAGAATAGCCGCAACATTGATTATTCTCTTACCCTACTTCTGCATCCTTTTCTTAGTTTCCCTGACCTGACACATGTAGAATGCAGTACAGCAGCACCCTGAAGGGTAGCTGTGATAGACAGATGAATGAATGTTTATGGATGTGATTTTTAAAGTGTAACAAACTTTATAAATGTAAGGAATGATCAAAGAATCCTGCTGTCTACGTGATGCAGCTGGATGGACAACCCATAGAGCTGTTCCTTTAAGTACATATTATCTTGGAGAGACATTGTGAAAGGAATGAGCTGGAAGATAATTGAACATGGGGAGAAGAGTGCAATGAGTTGCCTTTGGGAAACTGTGCAGTAGTTTTAATGAGACCAAACCTTTCTGAAACAAAGGCCCATCTTTTTTTGGAAACAATATTCTTCTGGTAATACTCTATGACTGTGAGTCATGGAACACCACAGACTCCAAAGAATTAAAGTTGTGGGTCACATACAGGTCAATAAAGAGGTACATGGTGGGCATGAGTAGGCACCAATATATTCCCAATGAATAACTATGCAAAGAGGAATCATAAAGGTTATCATATGAGATATTTGCATAACTAGAAAAAAGAGTTGAACCAGTCATGCATTAGAAGAAGAAACAACTTGTTCTAGCTTTTTTAGTTGTATGCCCAATATATTGATCTCCTCGTTCTCTTTTTTATTCATGTAGCATTTAGAGAAATAAAATTTCCCCTAAGCACTGCTTTGGCAGCATCCCATAGGCTTTGGAATGTTGTGTCATTATCGTCATTCTCTTAGATGAAATTATTTATTGTTTCTATGATTTGTTGTTTGGCCCACTCATTCTTTAGGATGAGATTATTTAGTTTCCAATTAATTTTCAGTCTACCTTTCTGTGGCTTTTTATTACATGTAATTTTTATTGCATCATGAACTGAGAAGGATGCACTTACTATTTCTGCCTTCCTACATTTGATTTTTTGTGCCCTCATCCCTGGTCAATTTTTGAATATGTACCATATACCACTGAGAAAAAGGTATATTTCTTTCTATCCCCATTCAATTTTCTCCAGACATGTATCATATCTAACTTTTCTAACATTTTACTCACCTCTTTAACTTCTTATTTATTTTGTGGTTAGATTCTGAGAGGGGAAGATTCAGATTCCACATTAGTATAGTTAATGTAGTTTTGCTGACTATTTCCTCTTGTAATTCATTTCACTTCTCTAAGAATTTGGATGCTGTACCAGTTGGCGCATACATGTTTAGTATTGGTATTACTTCATTAACTATAGTGCCTTTTAAATCAAGATGTAGTTTCCTTCCTTATCTCTTTTAATGAAATCTATTTTTGCCTGTGCTTTGTCTGAGATAAGGATTGCTGCCCCTGCTATTTTGACTTCAGATGAAGCATAATATATACTGCTCCAACCTTTTACCTTTACTCTGTGTGTATCTCTCTGATTCAAATGTGTTTCTTGTAAACAGCATATTGTAGGATTCTGTTTTTAATCCACTCTGCTATTCATTTCTGTTTTATGGTAGAGTTCATCCCATTCACATTCACAGTTATTACTGTCTATTTCCCTCCATCCTATTTACCAGATTTTGTACTTTTCCCCCCATTCTTTCATCCTATTCCTCCTCACCAGCGTTTTGCTTCTGACCCCTGCCTCTCTCAATGTGCTCTCCCTTTTATCAGACCCCTCACTTTTCTCCCCCTGCTTCTGCCCACCCTTCTATTAGTTCCCCCCTTTTCCCCTTAACCTTTTACTTCCCTAAAGAATAAGCTAAATTTCCTTATCCAATTGAGCATATATGTTATTCCCTCTTTGAACCAAATCTGTTGAGAGTAAGGTTGAAACAATGCTTACCCCTCCCTTCTTTTCCTCTATTATAATAGGTTTTTGTGCCTCTTCATATGATGTAATTAACCCCATTCTACCTCCCCTTTCCTCTTCTCCCCATATACTCCTTTTTTAATCCCTTAATTTTCTTCATATCATCACATCAAAGGCAATTTATATTTATACCTTCTATGTATTTTGCTTCTGTCTGCCCACATAGAGATACAGTTCTCAAGAGTTCTAAGTATTATATTCCCATGTAGGGATGTAAACAGTTTAGCCTTATTGAATAACTTTTCCCCCTGTTTACCTTTTTATACTTCTCTTAAGTATTATATGTTAAGATCAAATTTTCTATTCATTTCTGGTCTTTTAATCAGGAAACCTCAAAATTCCCCTATTTCATTGAATGTCCATCTTTTCCCCTGAAAGAAAATGTCAGTTTGCTGGGTAGTTGATTATTGGTTTCAATTTAAGCTCCTTTGCTTTCTGGAATATCATATTCCAAGCCTTGTAATCCTTTAATGTTGAAACTACCAGGTCCTGAGCAATCCTGACTATGGTTCCATGATATTTAAATTGCTTCTTTTTGGCTGCTTGGAGTATTTTCTCCTTCACCTGATAATTCTGGAATTTGGCTACAATATTCCTTGGAGTTTTCCTTTTGGGGTCTTTCAGGAGGTGATCGGTGGATTCTTTCAATGGCGATTTTTTGTGCTGATTATATAATATCAGGGCAGTTATCTTTGATAATTTCCTGGAATATGGTGTCTAGACTCTTTTTCTGATCATGGCTTTCAGGTAGTCCAATAATTCTCAAATTGTCTCTCCTGGATCTATTTTTCCAAGTGTATTGTCTTTGCAATGAGGTATTTCACATGTTCTTCTCTTTTTTTCATTCTTTTGATTCTGTTTGACTGATTTCTGGTGTCTCATGGAATCATTAGCTACCATCTGTCCAATTCAAATTTTTAAGGCATTGTTTTCTTCAGTAAGCTTTTGCGCATTCTTTTCTATTTGGCCACATGAATTTTTTTAAGGAATTGCTTTCTTCAGTCAATCTTTGTGTTTTCTTTTCCAGGCTGTTGATGCTTTTTTTCAAAATTTTCTTGTGTTGCTTTCATTTTTCTCCCCATTTTTTCTTCTGCCTCTCTCAATTGATTTTTAAAATCTTTTTTGAGCTCTTCCAAGAAAGCTTTTTGGTCTTGAGACCAATTAATCTTCCCTCTTGGGGCTTCACATGTAGGCAATTAAGAGTATTTTCCTCATCTGAATTTCTGTTTTGCTCTTCCCTGTCAACACAGAAGCTGTCAATGGTAAGAGCCCTTTTCTGTTCCTTACTCATATTGTGGCATATTTTTTAAAGTTGAGGTCTGCTCTTGGGGCATAAGAGTCACTGTTTCAAGCTTCTTGTGCTGGGGGATAGGGGCTTTCTACTCTGAGGCCTCAGTGTCTTGTGGATACCTCACCACTCTGGGGTTGCTCTCTGGACTTGATCCAGATGCTGGGATGGTCAGGCCCAGTCAGGTCTATCCTGTCTATGGCCCTCCAGCTGGGAGCCTGCCCCCTCAGCTGGTGCTGGCATATCTCACAACTGGCCCACTGTGCCACCAGCTTGCTAAGCTATGATCAAGGGGTCTCATTTGCTCTGCTGTGGCCAAGAGCTTCCTGGTGACTTGCCCAGACCCCCTCCATGCTGCACTGTGCTGTGCTGTGCTGAGCTTCACT